>NW_013953048.1:176802-179947 GCF_001266775.1 Austrofundulus limnaeus
AGAATAGAATAGAATAGAATAGATCTTTATTGTCATTGTACAAAAGCACAATTAAATTTTATCTGATGTAGTCTAGGTAAAAACACAGGATTTGACATAACAGTTTGCAGACTTGTGTTTCCATCAGGTTCTGAATCTGATTAAATACAGTATCACCAAACAGTGGTGGGCAGCACTAATCTAAATATTAGTTGCACTAACCCTAAAGCACTCACTCAAATATTTGTCATCAAGAGGTTTGATAGCTGCCKATGTTTGTCTTAAACACTATTTGTCTACTGTTTGTGTTACTTCTATTTTTCAGTCTGTACTCAACCTAAATTTGGTAATTCAACTCTCAAATGTCATTTCATTAAGTTTTGAAACATATGTCAACGCCTAGATTACTACTTTGACTCATCTAGATTGTTTGTACTAATTGTCTAAATCTGTTTAATGCTACTGTATTTTATGATATTTTTCTTTTCTACAATGTAACTTTTGTGTCAACTRCCCTGTGACGTGTGCTGCTGACCTTTTGACCAGGTCACCCTTGGAAAAGCGATCTTGATCTTAATGGGCTCTATCTGGTTAAATAAAGGGGAKTGATTGAAATATTTAGGTCCCTTTCTAAAGCACTAACGCACTGAAAWTTTTAGCAAAAGCTAATYCGAAAGCACTAATATAATCCAGYTGACACATGAAACATTCTTCAGAGTCAACATGAGACATTGTTGTCACTAGTGTCCTTGCAGGGCCAAATGAGTCACCCGCAGGCCACATTTGGCCCGCGGRCCTTGAGTTTCACACGTGACCTTGTAGATAAGTGACACATATGAACAAAATGTACAGCTTTCACCCTCAACTGTGAAGAATAATGTTGATCAGCAACTTTTAAAGACCTCAGTTAGGTGCTTCTAAATTTAGCCCATAAATTTAGCAGGTGCTAATCCACTAATAGTGTGAACGCTTTGAAGYATTGAGATCATTTTTTTCTTTTGTACGYTTTTCAGCATCTAACTCATTCCACAATTTTTGTACTATTTCAACAAATAATATATCAAAACATTCAGCTCATTCATGTGAAGACTGCTATGACTTTTAGTATTTCAGCTATTTATACTTTCTTAGATATTTCATGTTTTCAGCCACTTTTTTGCTATTGAAAATTAATGGAACTGTTTTCAATATCCTTAAACTCCTTTGAAATGTTTCTAAATCTTTACAGCACTTTACACATTTTGTTCCGTTTATGCTCTTTTTCACTTTTCTGTGCTAATTTTAGCTACTTTTTAAAATATCCTGATGCATCTCAGTAATCCAGGTAAAAAATCAAAAGGAAAAAAAAATTGTATAGGTCCTCTGGACGGGTTCTTCTTTAATGAAACRTTTCGTCTCTCTTCCAAGAGACTTYTTCAGTCTGAGAGTTTCAGGCAAAATTCAGGCTTTTGAGTCCTGCCTCCAGGTGACTGATACTCACATCACATGGCTATCGTTGACACCTAATTAATACCTTTTGTTAACAGGGGGTGGAGTGATACTGCCAATGGCAGCGCTGTAGGAGGGGGACAGCTGAAAACGGAGGCCCCCACCTCTGTTTAATGATGGACGGTCTTTCAACGTTCCTCCCTATCATTCTTGATAGAGAGGAACGTTGGTTTGAGAGAGGAGTAAAAGAAGCCATTTTTGTGAAGAAAGACTGTCCGTCATTAAACAGAGGTGGAGGCCTCCGTTTTCAGCTGTCCCCCTCCTACAGCGCTGCCATTGGCAGTATCACTCCACCAACAATAGGTGTTAATTAGGTGTGAACGATAGCCATGTGATGTGAGTATCAGTCACCTGTGAACGATAGCCATGTGATGTGAGTATCAGTCACATGGAGGCAGGACTCAAAAGCCTGAATTTTGCCTGAAACTCTCAGACTGAAGAAGTCTCTTGGAAGAGAGACAAAACGTTTCATTAAAGAACCCATCCAGAAGACCTATACAATTTTTTTTCCTTTTGACTTTTTAAAATATTTTTAGCTTTTTTCTGCTATTTAGCTAAAGTTCTGCTTTTTTCTATTTTGCTTTTCTCTACTTTGTTGTGCTTTTTTACTGCTACCCTGTGCTTTTTAGACTTCTTACAGATGCTTTCTGCTAAATTCAGCTATTTTCTGAAACTTTAGCTGTGAATGTTTAGCTGCTATAAGCTAAAGTTAGCTTTTCTGAGCTAAATACATTATTTGTAGCTATTACAAATTTTTTCAACTGAGTTCAGCAAACTTGTCCTCCTTATGCTTCTTAAAACATTTACAGCTACTTTTTAGCTGTTATACTGAAAATTTCAGCTGTTTTAGCTATTTTACTACAAATTATCACTTTTATGAAATTTTATGATTTTTTTCTGCCTTTTTTTTCCTGTTCTAGCTATTTTCTGACTAGAACTAGTTCAACTGGGTGCTAATTTCAAATTGTGGCTGCTTTGGCTTATTTTATGCTAATTTTAGCTATTTTATGGTACTTTAGCTATATATCTGCTTCTATCTGCTATTCTTCTGTCTTTTTCTACTTTTTACGCTTTTTTCTGCTACCTATGCTATTTATGCTTCTTAAATGTTTTCAGCTATATTCAGCTATTTTAGCTCTTAGCTTTTAGCTGTTTTCTACTAGATTTGTGCTTCTTTTTACTGTTTTTCTGCAAAGYTAGGCTTTTTTGCTTCATTCAGCTTTCAAAGTGAGCKCACATTAACACTTTTCCTATTAAATATTTTCAGCTCAATTTSARCAGCTTTCAGCTRAAGTTTTCAGCAAGAATTATTCGCACCAGCATTTTCGCAGGAAATGCAATTTCTYTAGTGAATTTTAAAATTAGCAAAAGYCCTAAAGCACTAATCAAATAGTYMCCCTATTAGTGCTTCTAAGTCCTTCTGTATTTAAAATAGTTCACTAATGTTCAGCATCAGACTTTAACTTGAAYAAACTGAAATGTTAAAACAGTKTCTGACAGGAAATAYGTTTGTAAAGTTACACAGTCAAAAATTACCACCAATATTTTTGTTTTATGTAACCTTTTATAAGAAAAAAAGAACAGATTTATTTTTCAAAGTCAGTTTTTCACCATATGATTCATACATTTATAAATGTCATAGTTTATTAACTAAATATTTAACTTACAAATTAAATAT
>NW_013953048.1:180344-181736 GCF_001266775.1 Austrofundulus limnaeus
AAAAAAAAAAAAAACTTGATGCATGCAAACACTCTGCCCTCTCCAGCAGTACCTGACGGAGGAGCTGCACACGGTGGAGAACTGTTACCACGACAACCCCACCCTGGAGGTGATGGAGGCGCAGCCGGAGATGCAGGAGAAGAAGGTGGCGCTCAACGGCGAGTTCAACGACAGCTGGATCGTTCCCATCGACAACCTGATGAAGGACGACGTCCTGGACGAGGAGGACACCCACCTGTGAGGACGGCGTGGACAGGACCAGGACCTCCACGGTCTCCCTGCACTCCAGACTCATTGTCTGGATGGAAACACAGCTTTGTTAGATGTGTTTTATATTATAGTTTAATATAAATATTTGATGTTGGCTTATTTCTCCAGCATTTCCTGTTTTTATTACACTTGTAATGGAGCTSAAGAGGCAGTGGAACAGAAGCACCTGAGAGTCGATTTGTTAAGAATTTCATTAGAATTTAAAAAAAGAAACTGGGGACGTTATTGCAAATGAAACAGTTTGTGTGGTTCGGTCCAGGAAGCAGAGCTGACGTAAACGCTCTGTTGTCCCACAGTCATTAACCCTGACCCCGACTCAGACGTCAGGAGGCTTTAACGCTTCCTGAGAAGTTCAGAAGACGAGCCGCTGTCCTCCAGCTGAGCACTAACCTCATCCAGACCAGATCCTCAGATCCGAACGCTTCAGGTTCTTCTCTCCTAATCTTTTTATCAAACAGCCCTACTTCCTTTTACTCGTTCACCGCAAAGAAATGAGATCCTAAAGACTTTCTAAATGAAGCTAAAACAGTGTTTTTAAATGTTGACATGTTTGGAGTATTACAGAGAACTGGATTGTGGACTCATGGATCCTACCTGGACAGGTCCCACCTGGTGTCCAGTTTTAGGTTTCTTTCTGTTTTGTGCAGAATTTGTCCAAAGATGTTGTTCTAGAGGCTCCACAGTCCTGACAGGTCCAGCAGGACCTTCAGCTGAGTTTTGCTCATAAAGTCATTGGAAAAAGCAGAAAACTTTAAAGGCCTAGTTCTCCTTAAAGGGATCACCCACCACCTACTGAGTTCTAGTTGTTCTGGTCAAACCTGGGCTTTGACATTAAAGGGATCCACGATTAGTTGTTACATTAGACTTTATTTGATAAACATTTATTTTAACTGTAAAATAAAGACGGTAAACATACTGTAGGATGTTCAGTTTTTATAATATTTAAATTAAAAGTTTAAAAATATATTACACAGACAGAGCCATTTTATTTACACGCAAAGCATTCTGGGTAAATGATGACGTTGATAGGTCCTTGGTGCGAGGCTGCTAGCGAGCTATATCCACCCTGAAGGTCAATCTTGGACAATATCTGATGATCGACTCTTTTAAATGAAACCAGAG
>NW_013953048.1:183006-188937 GCF_001266775.1 Austrofundulus limnaeus
AAATTGTATAGGTCTTCTGGACGGGTTCTTCTCTAATGAGATACGATGCATCTGCTACAGTCTGTCCTGCTGGAATGTGATGTGATTTGTGTCATACAGGTGTGATGGAGTGAGTTCAGTCCTGTAGGGTGTCAGAATGGTTTATATTTACACTTCTCATCCAAACACAATCACTCCATCCATGGGCTCATATCTGGATAGATTTCTGTTTATTTTTTTTTCTGAACAATGAAAAGATGGAATAAAACAAGTCAAAGTTAAATAGAAATGAAATACTTTTTGCATTTTTAAAAAGTAAGGAGTAGAAAGTACACATAATTGAATTAAAATGTAAGAAGTAGAAGTAAAAAGTAGTCTGAAAAATAATTACTCCACTGAAGTATAAATAACCAAAATTACTACTTAAGTAAAGTATTTGTACTTAGTTACTTGACACCYCTGCTAAAGAATAAATACAAATTCACTTTACACTGAGCTTCTTACAGATGATGTGYATGTTCGGTCCACATATRTTCAYGCCTGCTTCCATTGTTGAAACAGTYTGAACCTGTTTCTCTGCTGAGGACATTTGGCTGTCCTGACATAAAAAGATCAATTTAGAAGTATAAATGTGTAGAGAAGTCATTAAAAAGCTGATGGAAAGAACCAAAAGATTTAAGTTGACCTTGAATACCTGAAAAAGCTCTAAATGTATTTGGGGTKTGGTGCATTGTAGACAGGTCAGTACAGGAGTTTGTCACAAACTCTAGTAAATAAACCYACTGAGGTGTGTGACGTATAAACACCTGTATATGTGTGCGTTTTATTTTGCTAACAAAAAGGAAGTTTAGTTTTGGACTTTATCAAACTTGGTGTTTGACACGTCGGTAAGATACAGTTTAGTTCAAACTGGACAAACAGGACAACACGAGTTTTTTAGATTTTGTAACGACCCRCAAGGTTGGCTTGTTTTTCTACGTCTGTTTCTGGGAGAATTACTGTCTTTTTTAAAAAAAATGTATATATTTAAAAAAAAAACACAGCTGGATATTTTCATTTTTTTTCTCTCATACCGCAGCGTGACTCAGGCATCCATCCAGATGAGAAACTGTATTTATTAACGAACAATGCTAACAGCACATGCCAAAGTTTGAAGAAAAAACATTGTATGGCGCTTTCAGCTGGGCGACACCAACATTTGTAAAAAAAATAAAAAAAAACCAACTGGTTGGCTGTGGTGGCCATGATATTTTGCTAACGGAGAGAATTGACTCCAGTTATTGGCAAAGTTTAAAAAAAAAGATTTTATTGGATTCTTGGGGCGGGGCCACATGGGCAAYRGCCTMAGTTGAGATTTGATTGGTCCTATGAAGCGTCCTTACCAATGAGGGCGATTTTTTTTTTTCAGTTTCAAGTTTAGAACATTTAAAGCTGGTTCTAAGGAGCAAACAGTAAAAAGCTGCTTTATTATTTTTTTACCGGCTGAAGGATTTCTCTTTTATTTTACACTTCTGCTTGGTTCAGTTTTTATTTAAACCAATAAGATAATCATATTTTCCTTCACTTCCGCCGTCAGGTTTAAATATAAAAACGGTCACTGTGAGCACTGGTTCTCTTATTGTATGTTTTGTGTTTAAAGTTTCACTTTCATTATAGCTGTACATTTCTCACCAAAGTATRTAATCATTATTGTTTGTATTTATGGTTTGTTTGCTGCTGAAGACAAACAACAGGAGTCTGACACACTGGACGTTGTAAATTGTTGATGGCCATTATGTTCATGTTCAAATGTGCAAATTAAACATTCAAATGTAACCATCGCTCCTGTAGTTTCAATCTGTGAGACCCTCCCATGACMACCAGGAGGAAAGAAAACATGAAAACCTTGAACAAAATACAATCTTTATTCATTATATACATTACATACAACACAATACTACAAGGCTTTCTACACATTCACTGGATCCAGAGTAGTGCTTACAGATGTACCAGCCTTCAAACTGCACAGACCCCCCCGTCACATACACACTCTCACACACACAGCTGAGTCAGGTTGGGAGTAACAGCAAATCTAGCGTAGAGGGTATGCCTTTTCAAAATAAGAGCATTATTTGGCATTATTCTGAAATTAAATCAGGTTAAACTCAGCTTCGTGTGGGCACAAAAACACTGCTGAATCCCAAACTTCATCAGGAGAAAACTTATTTTTTAATTATTTTGTTCTTATTTCATTAAGCAACATGCTCTATCAGAGCCAAACACACACACACACACACACACACACACACACACACACACTCCAACATACAAATATGGAAAGCCAGCGGTGACAAATCTACGTAGACATTACGTGTTAATTTGACACGTACAGTAAATGACGCGTAAACAATGCGTCAACAACGCGTAATGACGTGTCGAAATTTAACACGTATTTAACACGTCAACAGCGTGTTGTCAACATGTAAACTATGCATTGTTTGCGCGCTGTTTATTTTTTAACTATTTTGTTCTTATTTCATTAAGCGACATGTTCTATCAGAGCCACACACACACACACACTCTCTCCAACATACAAATATGGAAAGCCAGCGGTGACAAATCTATGTAGACATTACGTGTTAATTTGACACGTAAATGACGCGTAAACAAGGCATCAACAATGCGTAATGACGCKTCAAGTACGTGTTAAATTTCGACGCGTCAAATGGCGCGTCAAAATTCAACACTATTTGAAGCGTCAGTGTGTTATCAACGTGTCAACATGTAAACTACGCATTGTTACTATTTTGTTCTTATTTAATTAAGCGACATGCTCTATCAGAGCCACACACACACACACACACACACACACACACACCAACATACAAATATGGAAAGCCAGTGGTGACAAATCTACGTAGACATTACGTGTTAATTTGACACGTAAATGACGCGTAAACAACACGTCAACAATCCGTAATCACGAATCAAATATGTTAAATTTTGACGCTTAACACGTATTTGACGCGTCAACAGCGTGTTGTCAATGTGCAAACTACGCATTGTTTGCGCGCTGTTTATTTTTTAACTATTTTGTTCTTATTTCATTCAGCGACTTGTTCTATCAGAGCCACACACACACACAAATATGGAAAGCCAGCGGTGACAAATCTATGTGGACATTACGTGTTAATTTGACACGTAAATGACGCGTAAACAATGCGTCAACAACGCGTCAACAACGCGTAATGACACTTCAAGTACGTGTTAAATTTCGACGCGTCAAAATTTAATATGTATTTGAAGCGTCAGTGTGTTATTGTGTCAACATGTAATCTACGCATTGTTACTATTTTGTTCTTATTTCATTAAGCGACATGCTCTATCAGAGACACACACACACTCCAACATACAAATATGGAAAGCCAGTGGTGACAAATCTACGTAGACATTACGTGTTAATTTGACACGTAAATGATGCATAAACAATACATCAACAACACGTCAACAATGCGTAATGACGCGTCAAATACGTGTTAAATTTTGATGCTTAACACGTATTTGACGCGTCAACAGCGTATTGTCAACGTGTAAACTACGCATTGTTTGCGCGCTGTTTATTTTTTAACTATTTTGTTCTTATTTCATTCAGCGACATGTTCTATCAGAGACACACACACACACACACACACACACACACAAACACACACACAAAAGGGTTTATTTTCTTTAATGACTGAATTTAGAAAAGCACATGAGGCTCCTGCTGCTTCTTTAAAAGGGTAGTTCAACCACTCTGAAGGTGTGATAGCTCTTTAAATGACCTCAGATTTAAAACTATGATTAGACTTGGGTGCACGGTGGAGCAGTGGTTAGGTCGCAGTGGTTAGGTCGCAGGTTCCCCTCCCAGCCTCCCTGTGTGCACTCTACAGGTCCAGGTGCCGCTGTTCCCTCAAACGAGAAGATGTCGGGTTTGTTAGTAACTAAAGTGTTCCTTAGTGTGGGGGACAGAGAGGCTGAACGCTCGTCTTGTCTCCATGTGTCCCGCTGGAGATAACCAGCTCCCCATGATCCGGGAAGAAAACGCAGGTAAAGAGAATAAAATCTGTCTGAAATCGTATTAAAAGGTGAAAATAAGCATGTTTCTAGAACACAAGGCTAAAACCAAGCAGCAGGTTGTGTGTCCAGGTGAAGAAACTCCAGAGAAGACAGAGACACCTGCTGCTCAAACACAGAACTACTTTTCCTTGTTGGGTTGTTTGTCCAGCTGTGCTGCCGGTAAACAAACTGATTCATCTGAAGGAGAGACTGATGGATCAGGGATGGATTGATGGTTAGCAACTAAAACATGTTGGTTTTACACAACATTTCCTTTTAAAAGCTTCCTAACTGAGTTTAAAACCAAAGATTTTCAGACAAATCCGAGTCCTTGGATTAAAAACCTCTTCATTAATCTGTGGGGAGTTCCACTGAGCACATGCCCAGCAGAMACCCCTCTGGACCGGACCACTTGGGTCTAAACTGCTGATCCAAACCATGAATTATTTTCTGCATCTTTGCGTCGATGATCCAAATCCTTCATTCAAACCTGAGCAGATCAGTTCCAACATTAACGTGACTTTAACGATGGAGTCCACAAATTAAATAACACTTTAATTTAGTTCGAGTCATTTTTAAGTTAAATCGAGTCGATTTGCAAACATCTGTTGCTGCTTCACACTGCCCAACATTTACTGATGAAAACTGTCTTAAAATTAAGAATAAAATTCAGGATTTTGTGCTTTTCTCCAAATATTTGACCTTTCTCTATGAGCTTTTATTTCTTTAAAGTTTAAAGTGCCCGTGACGTCAAATTTTTGTAATCCACGTGAATGCATTTTTAGAAAGAGGACATTGATAAAATATTGCAAAAGAAATTTCACGTCGCTGAGATGAGCAGTTGTTGAGATTTTCGCCTGTGAAGTAACAGGAAGTGATGTCAAAGAGGAATGTCTGAACGTGAACAGAGCGTTGCTACAACAGCCAACAACACAATCTGTAGAGAAAAATCTGATGTTTAAGATTATTTTGAGTCACTATTAGAGATGAACAGTCAGAGTTCAAATGATATTGTTTCAATAAACAAAGACCAGAGTTTTCTTTGTTAAAGAGTTCCCCTTTGATGTCACTTCCTGTTTCACTTTGGCTGAACCAAGTTCAAAAGAAATTATTCCAATTATGCGACAAAATGAGTTAAATCGTGTATTATTCCAACTTTATTAACTATAAAGATGTTTTCTTTGACTTTTTTTGTATTTGAATAATAAGTATGTCGCAGGCACTTTAAAACAAAGCTGTTTGTATTTGAGTCTAAAGAAGTCTTTAGATTAGAATTAGGGAAAAAAAAAACTAAAATAATCCTGAGAACAGATTAAAAATCAATAACACCAAAAGGTGAGTGTATCTGCAGCAGATCATTTCACACAAACTCTTTCAAGTTCTTTTTTTTTAAATAAGAAACATTATTTCATGTAGAGATCGAAGGTTTTTGGTGAAGCAGAAAATGTGTTCAATCCAGGAAAAGATTAAATATGTATATTTACATATTTTCTACAGTTTTACAATTTACAGTTCAATTTATGTCCAATAATTATTAGAATTAGCCCAACTTGGCAGAAAATAAACAAAAAAACAGAACTGGTTTTTAATATACAGAATATATTCAACTTTATCTGATGACTGTCGACCATCATGATTATTAACAAGTCAGTGAAGAGCTGGTGAGGGACGTGTTGGGAGCTGTGGGACAGGAGAGGACAACGGGTCGTCCTCACAGGAATATTTTGCTAACACCAGGCCCTGAACACTGAAGCACAGCAGATGAAGTGTGGGAAGAAATAGAAAAAGGAGTTCATGATAACTTTTTGCCAACAAATGTGCAACTTCTTTTTTTTTTCTCCTTTTTTTTTTTGGTGTTTTTGCTGTTTTGTAGAC
>NW_013953048.1:190353-195243 GCF_001266775.1 Austrofundulus limnaeus
TGAAATATCGCGATATTTCAGTGTATCGATATTTTCTTACACCCCTAACTAAAACCAGGTTTGGTTCTGCCCGGGACAACACTGCATGGACTCAGGAACACCTCTACACATCCCTGTCTGTACAGTTCACTGTACCACCCATAAAATGCTGCTTAAAGCTCTATCGTGCAAAGAAGAACGTGTATATGAACAGCAACCAGAACCCTGCTGGCCACTCTGAAGCAAAGCTCAAATAAGACCAAGTGGACAAAATGTTCTGTGGACCGATGAATCGAAAATGTGAAATTCTCAAATCCTCCATTATGACTTGTTTTAAAACAAGTACAAAGATAAAAAGTAAACCTCACTCAAGTATTTCTTTAAAGTAGAAACAGGTTTTAACCCAAACTTACCTAGAGGGATGAAGTCAGAGCTGGACTTAAACAGTGCTGATGGAAGCATCTGGAACTGAAAGACAAACATCTGGATGAGAAGTGAACGAGCAGCTGAAGGAGGGAAAGTTCAACATTCAGCTTGGACCTTTCTTTCTCCGGTCACCTTTGAGTCAACAGTGCTTCCAACACATTTAGTGTTATTGATCAGAATAGAATCAGTACCTCTTTAGTCTCATCAGGGTCTGTGTGGTCCACAGTTAGTGACAGGTCATTCTGCAGGTACTTCAGTGCATTCAGTGGCTCTGACTGAGCTTTCTCCTCAAACCTGAGGGATTTAAAAACAACAGTGCAGATGTGTGAGGAACTGATTTTTTTCAGTTCATCAAAGTCTTAAAGCAATATATTAAATCAAAAGGACGTTAAAATGCTAAAATAAAGAAAAGTGTTTGAGGCAGCACATGTATTTTCTTTATTATTAATAATTAAACTCAAGGGAACTTGTCCTTTCTATTTAGTTGACCCCAGTGGTGGGCAGCGCTAATTCAAAATTTAGTTGCGCAGTTTGTGCAGCGCTATCAAATTATTTCGGTCCGCAAATTCAAAAGCRAATATGATAAATAAAATTTAGCAGAAGCCAAAAATAAAGTGCAAGTTTGTATCCGTTCACCAGAAAACAATCCAGTATAAATGAGACATGTCAGCACTTTACTGCCAACTAGTGAAAAGATCATTTCCTTTCAGACAYATTTCGTTGCAGTATGGGGAGGTGACTTGTCAAAACACACTTTTGAGTCACRGTGTTTAAAAAAAATGYTCGCTCTTGGTCATTTTCTTAYGTTTATGGCAGGGCTTCAGTGAGAAAACATTCAGATATATCACTAATTTTAGACTGTTTATTGTAAAACTGAAGCAATGCATTCTGGGTGGGCTACAGGAACAAGAACAGGAACCCGTTTATTTCAAAAWAAGAGCGTGAATTTATACTGTTCTGTGTTTGTTTATTTATTATTATCATTTATTTAATATTTATTGCWGTGGTGTCCCTCAGAGAGGAGGTACAAACTGCAAAGCTGAGCGTGGTTCTGCAGATCAGAAAATTATTTGCGATTAGCGCTACTCAATTCTAAATTTACAAAGAGCAAATCTGCACATCATTTGAAGAAATTAGTAAAACCACTAAAGCGCAAAGGAGAAATTTAGGTCCGCAACTAGTGCCCACCACTGGTTGATCCACGTGTTGCCGCTGCTCACAATGATGCTGCTTCAGTTCTCCTCCTGAACAGCAGGTGGCAGGAATGAGAAAACATCATACAGCGGGGTCGGGGTGAAGGRATCTGGTCTTTCCTGTACTTTAATGCACAGAAATTATTGTTTAATGGTTCAAAAAGCTGCACACCTGTATTTTCTGATGAGGTATCTGCAGTGGCGGAGAAGGTATTCCTTGGAGGGCCGACACAGTTTCAGGGACCAAAAGTCATCCAGGCGCATCTTAGGAGAACAGGACTTCCCGGGGTTTCCACCGAACAGGTAATGCACCTGGAAACCAGCAGGACAGAGACAAGTTTGGATCTTCATTCATGAGAACAGCTGAACATTGAAATCAAAGAGCCTTGTTTTGATGTGTCAGCGTTATGAGGCAGACTGTGTTAAACAGGAGCAGAGCCTAAGAAAAGCTGAGAGCTCAGAGTGTTTCTGTTCCTTACTTTGTGCATCTCATCGTAGACCAGCTGGTGTGCGAAGCGTGGACACGGCTCCTCCTCCTGCAGAGATTTACTCGAGTTTTCTTTCACAGCCTGATCGTTCTTGTACACACACGACCTGAGCAGAAACAACACAAAGGAAGGCGTTAAGAAAAACAAAGTGATAACTTCACAACAGGCTGCTCCGCTTTCAAAAACACTAAAATATCAACCTAAAAACAAAATACTTTAATACCTGAATGCAGAAATCTGAAGCATTTTACAAGTATTCACAAAATAAAAACAGCAAAAAAACTATTTTAATTTATTAGAACAGAATGTTTTATTTTAATTTGTGCTAAAAATCTGTCTGCAAGTCATTTCTACGAAAAAAAAGCCTTTTAGAAAATGAAAGTTTTACAGATAAAAACATGTATTATTATTACAGAACAAAAGGTTGGGGAGTAAAATCTGATTTTAAAAGTTATAAAATGCATTTTATCATCATTAATCTGTGCTGCCACTTTAAGGAGGGTCAGTGGAGCAGTGGCTGTTAAACTGTCCTCACTCAAAGTACAGATAAATTTTATTCAATCTGGAGTAAATGGACTGCACATGTGAAACCCATCAGATCTGACTGTATAATTTTATCAGTGAGCAGGACTGAACATCTTTGTTTCGTTTTTCATTGATCTCAATTTGGACTTCGCTAGTGTTTGACGCCCCATTCTCTTWACCCCTTGGATCTCCATTTTTGCGGGACCATGCACGCCACCCTTATTTATCTATTTATTTGTATTTTTTATTTTTCTCTGTTGTTTTGTTTGTTTGTTCTGTTTTTTATTGTTGATGTTGTTCAAGAGAAAATGGAAATTATGTACAAAAGACATGTTTCTCACTGTTCAAGTACTTTTCCAATAAAAATAAAATTTCAAAAAAAGAAATCACAGAAGCAGTAAAACAAAGTAGTAAAATCACCGACTACAATTTCCCAAAAACACTGCAAACGTAGCAGCACAAAGTATGAAGGGCTTGTCACTCGAAAGCCTCGATAAGACGCCGACGTCGCCTCTGATGGCTGATGAGCGCTAGTGTCGTGGTAGCAATATGAATATATCCTCATGTATGTGTTTACATCCGTTATTGCCATGTTTGTAATGACTTATCGCAAGAACAAACGTATTCACACGTGACTTTAATTGCATTTCTTATTTAATGGAAACACCGCAATTGCAAAACTGTGTTTTTTCGACAAACAGAATAACGACAAAGTTTTTCCCACATTTGCAATGGAAACACAGCTTACGTTCCTGTTGGAGAGCAGCTTTAGATTAACACAGTTAGTGTTGTGCAGTCTATATTAGGCATGAAAATATGTAACTCTGTGTTCATTTAGCAACTAATTTCACCTGAAGAATCAGTTATTTAAGTGTGGTTTTCTGCAACACTGACTTCTCTTCAACATGATTAGGAGCATGTTCGTGTTTGCATGTGAACTATGGGATGTGGTGACGGCCTCGGCTACGAGCTGCTGTGYGTCAGTTTCCTGTGGTTACGATCACAGATGTGTCTCAGAAGAACAAGCTCTGTTTACACRTCCTACCAGTTATTGCGAGCTATGTCGTAGATCCAGAAGGAGTTGCGCACGTTCTCCTCTCGTTTGTCCTTGTCTTTGCTGAGGCCCGAGAGGACGTGAATCTCGTTGAGCTCGGGGTCAATGGTGGCTCTCTGGGTGAAACCCGTCATTGGAACTGCACCGACAAAGGCACAAACCGATACAGGGAGGTCAGCTTTCCAACTGTGCACTGAAAGATGCAGATTAATATGTGGAGAAATAGTTCTTCTGAATGCAGGTCATGTAAGGAAGGAGCTCTGTTAGGAACACTTCCCATTTAACAAATGAAACAGAGAAGGAGCAGAGCGTCAAGTCGCAGATAGTTGATAAGATGACAACAATGTCAGACTGAAAGAACTGGGGCTGGGACACAATATAAAAATGAATGGAGTTCATTACAGACCTTGTAATTAATTAATCTAGATTAATTACATTTTAATCTCATGATTAYCAGATCAGTAAGCAAAGAAAATGAGTTTTTCCTGAATGATTGCTCTGGAGAAATTAGCATTATGCTAGCAGTTTTCTATGTGCTTTACACTGTATATTACCACTAGAAATCACTTGATGACATCATCGTCTATTTTGCATATTTGGACGTTTTGCCTGTAATTGTGATCTAGGTTGTAGGAGAGATGTATATCAATGTTAACGRTAAAATACTGAGGGAAAAACACTAATTATTTTGAATGTCACCGTTAAACTTGTTTGTCCACCACATGGAGGCAGTGGGTGGGTTTACCTGAAACTCCTCAGACTGAAGAAGCCTCTTAGAGGAGAGACGAAACATTTCATTAAAGAAGAACCCGTCCAGAGGACTTACATTATTATTTTCTACCTGGATTACCGAGGTGCATCACAACCCACTTTGTACCGTATTTTTTGGACTATAAGCCCCGACTTTTTCCTGAACTTTGAACCATGCGGCTTATAGACAGGTGTGGTTTATACGTGGATTTTTTTTCTTCAGCCACCAGGGGGCTCTTATGCTCCATTTGCTTCAACCACTCGCTTCAAAAAAAGAAAGGGAAAAAAAAATAAAGAAAAAAGCGATCTCTTCCAGAGCCGACTGTTGTACCAGGAAGCAGCGATTTAAAGATCGTCAATGGCCAAAAACTCATAAAAGGGGATAAAACAGACATTTTTCACGGTGGAATCTGACTGATAAAAACTTTGGAGCTTAATCCGGGACCAGTTTGTGGATGAATAACGTCGGGTGACG
>NW_013953048.1:195428-196841 GCF_001266775.1 Austrofundulus limnaeus
TAACTCCGACACTGAAGTGGAGGACTTCGATGGTTTCAGTGCACCGGAGGACGATGAATGATACGTTTTGTTGGACCAGAAACTGTTAAAGAAAACTATCAAAATAAGGTCGGTTAAATGAACTGTATTCCTCCGAACTTTAATTCCTAAAGGTTTGCTTTTTTTATGTTTTGATATTGAATTCACTTTTTTGACGGCAAATTTGGGTGTACAGTTTTTTTTTAAGTTGGGGGTGCGGCTTATAGTCCGAAAAATACGGTACATGTTTAGAACTGAAATAATTGACTTTAAATGTGACCCATCGTATCGTGCTGAAATGGATTTTTTTTAAATACAAACTAGAATCTTTTCTGTTTTTGAAGACGYGATCTGATATTAAAAGCAAGTTATTAAAATGTATTCTTACCCATCCCTGAGTCTTTCTTTGTACCATCAGAAATGATTTCCACATGATCTCCATCCACATCGTAACTGAAAAAGTCATTGAGGTACGTCTTTGACCTTTGACCCCCAAAAACGTACAGACAGCGGTTCCTCTGAGGGTGAATATAGAGAAAATATTTAACTCAGTATGTCAACACAAGAATGAATATGTCATCCAAAAGCAAACAGCTCTGCCTGGACTCACACTGTGGAAGAGCATGCAGTGACCAATGCGGGACTGAATGTCCTCTGGCCCAGCGTTACACGAGTCTTCCCTCAGGAGGCTCCATGTCCCAGCTTGACAATGGTACGCATAGAGGCCACTGAACTGTGGCTCGGACGTYCGACTGTCCTCCACACTACCGTTACAAGTTAGGATGCGTCCGCCAAACGTGTAGATCATATGCTTTTCTGAGTCCATGCACATCTGTAAGAAGAACAAAAAACGAGTGAGCAATAAGGGACTGGAAAAACAGGAAGTGCTGAAGGTCAGCAGGAAGCTGAGGCGATAAAATGGTACGAGCTTGTTGTCCCAATTAAGACTTTATTTATATTAAATAACTTCTATATGTTTTCAATTATATTCACTCAAAATTTAACTAATAGCTTGCCCCTATTTCCCCCCCACTTAGGTGGTTCCTCTTTGGTTCCAGCTCAGGTCCTTCGCCAGAGACCTGGGAGGCTGAGGGTCCTGTTCAGCATCTTAGTTGTTCCTAGGACTGAGCTAGGAATGTGCGATATGGCAAAAAATTCATATCACGATATACATTATGATGAGTGGCGGTAACGATATATTTCACGATATAAAACTTATAATAGAAAATAAATAAATCACACATTAATTGAGTGGAATAAATATGTATAGGAAAAAAATTTAGACCTTAAAATCTCCTTTTTTAAAGGGACACTTTAAAGTCTCCCATAAAAATCTAAATTTAAGAGAGATCTACCTGGTTAAATCAAAGATATATATATATATATATATCTTTG
>NW_013953048.1:197254-198970 GCF_001266775.1 Austrofundulus limnaeus
CTACTTCACCTGCACTGACTGTTGCCTCGCTTGTGTCACCATGTGCCGCGGCGCGCGCTCCTCCCGCAGCAGGAAGTGTGGTCGGTCGTCATCCGACCGGAGGACGCGCCGTCACATAAATATGTAAACAGTTCGGCATTCATTTTCGCACACCCGAACCAGGTCCGTTCGGGTGTCCCCCCCCCACCCCATTTGCGCTCTCAGCCACGCTGCTTCCCGCTTCCTCTGTTTTGACTCCAGCCGGTTACATCATCAAAAAGAATTGCGCGGTTGGCTGGTAGACTACAGATCTCTATCATAGGACAAATTTATATWGTTTCTACCGTATATYGTTTATATCGCKCATTCCTAGACTGAGCCCTTCTGGACAGAGATCTCTGAGGTGGTTCCTGGGGTCTGTTAGAGCCACCCTTCCAGTATGGGGTTCACAGAATAGAGTACTCTGATACAAAAATAATTTACATGTTTTTGGTAAATATTAGGGGTGCAACAATACATGYACCCATATCGAACTGTTCAATAGTGCTTTAGGTTCAATATACACTTGTATCGAACAATACAGGTTTATAAAATGTATTTTATCAGCTTGTCTTCAGAAACTGTGCTGTGCTGAAGGCTCAGTAGATCTGTGTTTGACTACTCCACAAAGCCTGCATTGTCGAGCACAGATCCACCAAGGAACTGGCTGCTTCAGCAACATTTAATTTAAAAACTTTACCTTCGAGGTTAAACAAATGTTCATAGTTAATTTCAACAAATTACAAGTTATGAAGGTCATGGAAATGTCTCTTTTTTTGTATCGAAAAAAAAAAACGAACCATGAGACTAACGTATCGAACCAATTCGTGAATTTTCTGTATCGTTGCACCCCTAGTAAATATGTGATTTAATTTCGAAGGAGAAAATAAGCACAGTCATCTTGTAGCAACTGACTCGTTTCTTCACCGGTCAGCCAGTGTGTGATCYGGCTTGAGGTGAGTTTTCCTGTTAAATAAACCCATAGAGACKGTGCATAAGCTCCGCCCACTCAACCCACCACTCCTGCCATGGTAAAATAAAGCTTAGTGGATATGTCAATATACAATATGCAAAGGCGGGGCTGCCGTGCACCTCCACCTCTGACCACYGTCAAAGTGTCTTGCCCAAAGACACAACAAMTGAGACACYATAARTCAATGAACTGTTACCTTCAGTTATGAAAAAGCTGCAMGTATCAAAACATAATTTTAACTTTGCACCTTCAGATTGGCCTCTGTCCTACTGTTTCTGACATTCCCACTTCAGCATGTCGTCACAACAATGCTTCAGGGGCGGGGTRCTCTGTGAGGCGGGAGTTTAGCTGCAGACTGAGTTTCAGGGAGGTGCTTTGTAACAGCACGCGTTTAGGCAGCTCCACATGGTCACCACAGGAAATTCAAGGATTTCTCCAAAAGAAACGAGTTAAACACTCTGGGGATGTTTTTGATAAGGGAATGACATTATAACATGGTATAAACCTCAAAAAAACATTGATTTTGTACAACACACTCCTTCAAGGATGCTGGAAAACCAAAGTTTCAAACTGGACRATCACTAGTATAAGCTTAAAATCAGCCAGTTTTGGGGCATCTTTCTATCTTTTAGACCAGTGGTTCCCAAACTTTTTATCTTCTGACCCATAAAATATCCATGGCAAAAATTTGTGACCCCAAATATTACTGGTCTGAGTACACAAAC
>NW_013953048.1:200501-205366 GCF_001266775.1 Austrofundulus limnaeus
CACTCCTTTGTAACAACTAAGGCAAAAATGTCATTAATTCACAAAATCTTTTCAGGACCCCACCTTGATTTTCCCCAACTTTGGGAAACACTATTTTAGAGAACATTCAGAACAAAGATCCCCAAACAGGAAGCAACTCCTGACTCGCTGCTAAACTTTAGAGTCTGGTTCAAAGTTTTTACTAAGGGTCATAAATGTCAGGTTATAAACCTAGATGCTCAGCATCTGAGAGTAACAGAACGATGGTCTACCTGATGGTCAAACACCAACTTCGGCCCCCCCTCAGCCGACGTGTCCTCGCTCAGAAGAGTCCATGTGTTGGCATCAATGTCGTAGCGGTAGAAGTCACTTTTCAAAGACTTGCTGTTCCTGACGCTGGAGTCCAGGTAACGGCCCAGAGTGTAGATCTGACGTCGCTGAGAATCGATGCACATCTTGTGGCACGAGCGAGCACTTGGACCATTCTGATTGGTAGAGAGAACACAGGCTAATGGAGGTGCTTTACATGTAAACAGCATCAATAAGGTTGGGCAATATTGTCAAAAAAAAGTATCACGATTCAAGTAATTGCAGCATTTAGCAAATAACGATTAATTTGACAAATCAATATTAGATTGCACTTGCATGCTCATGACTTTCTAAAATTCTACATACATCAGTCCAACTACTTCATTTTAGCCATGACCCTGAGTTATCATATGGGACAGACTGACAGAGAGCATGGATACTCAGCTGACTATGTTTAAGTCCACCATTCACTGAAGGAGAAAGTAAGGGTTAGCATTAGCTGCTTCGTGCCACCGTCTGCCACTGGGTTCATGTGCACACTTAATAGTGAAAGTGAACCGCACACAAAATTATGTCATCACATTGCAGTAATTGCAACATGGCAAATGTTTTTGTTCAATTTTAAGTATCATGTTCAGTGGGAGAACTGATATGAAATGTGTGATATAACCAGAAAAAAGATGAGCATTACAACTGGATGCACTTCTTAAACTTGAAGCATAACCTAGACATTAAAAACATTCCTTAAAGTTACAGTCCTAAGCTAAATATTTTGTTGCYCTTCTTACCTCTTTTTCAGTGTCTCTGGAGATGCAGGCCCAATGGTTCTCCTGAACACTATAAGCCCAAAAGTCTGCCAGATCCTGTGTGCCATCCCAGCCCCCAAACAGGTACACCGTCTCTGTAGGCCAGGTATACAAATTAACTCAAAGAAAATCCAAATTACATTGGGATGCAAGATGATAGACACACTGAAATGTCAAAATATTGATTTTTAGTTCAGGTTTAATGGATGGATGTTGTAAAAAGAAAAGTGRAATACAAATGCAGTTCCCCTGGATTGGCAGACCGAGGTGGTGGTCCCCTTATTTARAAAGGGGGACCACAGAGTGTGTTCCAGTTACACTCCCTGGTAAGGTCTACTCAWGGATCCTGGAGAGGAGGTTCCATTGGATAGCCAAATTCAGATTCAGGAAGAGTAGTGAGGTTTTCATCCTGGTCGTGAGGGTACATGGGAGTTTGCTCATGTTTTAACCCAACTTTTCACAACAACATAGCTTGTGTTTAAAAGTAGAGACTATGAACTATACACCAGTTTTTAAATTGTGTTGATAGGCCAAGTAAARCTAAACACATAATAAAGAATATCCAATACATTTTTTTTGTAAATGGTCATTTTGAAATGTGTTGTTGCTGAAGCGAAGCAACGGGACACAGAATTGGAGTGTTTTCTCCATGAGTCTGTCTCTATCAGTCTGAACCTTCTCTTGACTCAAACAACCATCTCCTCCTTTCTGACTGAGACTTGAAGTTATTTGTCAAGCGCCACAAATTCTGCAGCAGGAGGAAGAAAAAGATGCTAATGTTGAATGAAGTTTGGTGGTGATAGAGAGCAGAGTGAGTAATGAGATCTGTGAAATCTGTGATATTTAAATTGTTCTGATTCTATAACTAAGATGTGTTTAGTATTTAGTAAATACAACTGCAATGTGCTAGAATCAAAATGATTATCTTGCGATTTTTAAATGTGAAACTACAGTTTGAGGTGAAGAATGCAGGTTTGCGAAATTCATTCATGTATTTATGAACATTACTGTTTATGTACTWTGTATTCCAAGTTATATAAATTCARCAATGATACCAGTAATATTAAAGTGCCTGTGACAWGCATWTCCATGAAATACAAAAARTCAAAGAAAATATATTTAYATTTAAGAAACTTGGCATAATACATATGATTTGACSYGTTATGTCACWTATTTGGCATATTTTCTTTTGAATTCGGCTCAGCTAAAGTGAAACAGGAAGTGACATCAAAGGGGAACTCTTTGAGAAAGAAAACTCCCTGGTTGTTTATTGAAACAATGCTATTTGAACTACGACTCTCTCATCTCTCTATGACAGTGATTAAAATAATCTAAAGAAACATCAGATTATTCTTTACAGTCTGCGCTGTTAGCCATTTTAGCAATGCTCTGTTTACATTCAGACATTCCCCTTTGACATCACTTCCTGTTTCTTCACATGTGAATATCTCAACAACTGTTCATCATGGCGGCATGAAATCTTTTTTACAATATGTCATCAATGTTATTTTTCCAAAAATATGTTCATATTTATTATAAAAATTTGATGTCACAGGCACTTTAAATAATTAAGAAAGATGACTATGACAATGACATTAATAATAATAAAAAACAGAGCTTTGGTATGAAAATATTATCAGTGGATATCAAAGATTAAGGTATCGGATTAAAAGTAAAAAATGTGGATTGTTGGTGACATAATAATGTACATTASTGAGTCATTTTGCTACCCAGAAAGGCAGCAAACATTTAGCAATAACTTGGACTGTGTCGCATTTACAGAATGGCTTAGCCAGCCATTGGTGAGCTGCAAATGACAGATTTTATCAGGAATGCTGTTCTTGCTTGAGGCAAAACTAAAGTTTCAAATTCAGTCAGTTTTACCTAATTGTTAAAGACAAAAAAGAGAAATCTTAAAAAATTCAAGCAAGGATTATTGGTCAACAGACGATTAATTTTAAAAAAAAAAGAGAACAAAACTAATCCGAGTACGACTTGTCCAGGTATGTGTTTTGAACAGCACTGAAAGCTGACGTCACAGTGGCTAATATTTGCTGTTCTGTGATCCACCGTCTCAAACAAGCTGCTCGCTGCTGTGAAAACATTATTTGGGTCAAACACAGGCCATGTGCACGCAGAAGGGCCATGTAGGAGGTTGTGATTGTATTAGAGGCTTTTGCAGAAGGAAATTGGTTGTACCATTAGGGTTCTACGTCCAAAAACAAAGTTTTAACGTCGAAAACAAGTTAAATTCAATAAGAGTCAGGGGGTATACCTACAGCTAATAAGTTAGCTAATAATAAGTTAGGATCATAGTCTATGGACAGTAAATTCTTACATCACATCTTTCATATTACTTTTAGTATCTGTTCAACACTGAATCATTTTATATAGTTTTTATTCTCAGGCTAATCATAAATCATAAAAMGTTCATAAAAATAAGCAGTTATCCCGAACAAAACAAAACACAGTGTTTGTTTTACGGGAGCCTCCAGGCTGCAGTATGGAGACTCCTGCGCCACAGCGCTGGTGACACAGGAGCCCCTCGGTTCGTCTTCGCCAGCTCCAGGAAGCAGCGAAGGATGCGGGCTGGCCTCCGCGGCACCAAGGTGCCTGACTTCGGCCAGATGCTCCGGTCTGTCCCTACCAAACCCTGGGGGGTGGCCACACTGTAGACAGCCTGTCTTCTACTGTTAAACCATCTGCTTGTACTAGTCAATTATTTTTACATTTCTGAAGTTCTAACATAAAAGCCATGTTGGGAGGACGGAGCTAATGCAAACAACAACAGAACAACAAAAACAAACAACAGAACAACAAAAACAAGCAGAACTGAAAAGGTGAAATCTAACTATCAGAGATTCATTTTCTGAATTAAATCATATGAACATGTTTTGTACAGCCCACCGTCGATATTAAAAAAATTATAATTATTACAGATTAGTACTGATTTCAGAAACACCAGTAAATTAAGGGTTTCTTATTATAACATTGTTATAATGTTTGATCTATTATGTGTTAATTGAAATAGGGTGTCCGAATTATTAACAACACATAATTAAAAGCTGTATTAACATTAGTGTGAGGTCTTTTTGTCTGAATGTCTGTGATTCAGCCGTAGGCCAGCAGAGGGMGAAYTCAGGCAGTGAAGATTCCTGGACTGTATTTAACCGGGGACTTCCTGTTTTTCATTCAGTGTGTGGTTTTGACTTGTCAGCCGATGGCATAACAAACCCCACTCCGGAATTCTGGTGTTGTTTGACATTTATTTCCCATTACAGATCATTTTATTTAACATTTGTGTTTTCATCTGATTGTCAGCCGATATTAAAACCTGTATTTCTTACAGATATATCCTAACTTGTTCTAGAACCCCCAAATAGGTCCTCATTTATCTGCTTGTTGTCCAGTGGTTTACATATGATAAAAACTACAACCATTGGCATAAATCATGGAATCACCACTTTCACAGTGTGTTCTCTGGGCTCTAGAGTGTGACCAATTTGTTCGCAAATGCGACCTGATTTCCTAATAGTGCGACTAAAAAAAAAAAATGTCCGGTCACACTGGTGCCACCAATCGTTCGAGGGGAGGGGTCGCCCGCTGAAACACAAAGTTTCCACGTTCCATAATGAATCCAGCAGCATCAACGATAACAGCCGCAGACATGTCTCCATCTCTCCTAACACAGCGCTCTGCTCGTGGCTCCGCTCCACACCTCCCGCACACACACACACGTTGTTCTATCCTCATGGGGACTTTGCATTGACT
>NW_013953048.1:206996-208248 GCF_001266775.1 Austrofundulus limnaeus
AATTATTTTTGAGTTAATGTTGCCTTAATGAACAGTGATTAAAAAAAATAACCTGTAAAACTCTGTTTTTTTTTCTGGATAAAACTCTGATGTTAAATGTGATGTGGTTGAAAATTTGGGTGCACTTAACATTTGTGCTRGTGCACCTAAGAAAAAATGTTAGGCGCACCAGTGCAACCAGTGCAAAAAGTTAGTCTAGAGCCCTGATTCTAGTTTAATTTTGTATAGAAAAGAAAAATCACAGACTCGTCACAAACCTATAATTTCTCAAAAGTTCTATTATATTTTAGATCAAACAGAGGAAATAAATACRGAATTATAATGAAAAACACTGTTAGTACTTTGCTGCACCACCTCTGGCTTTTATAACAGCAAGAAATCTCAGGAACATGGACCTAACTAATGACAAACACTACTCTTCATCAAGCTGGCTCCAGCTGTCTTRTTGTAGCTACCAGGTCTGCTCTGCAGGTTAGAGACCATTTTCATCAAAGATTTTTATCTGGATCTAGAGCTCCTGTGTGCTTTTACCTGAYGTGACCCTTTCATCCAGTCACCCACAGTTCTTGACTGATTTTATTTTCTTCTCCATGTGGGTGAGAATGATGGCTTTTGTTGGACTTCTCTGTAGATAAACCTAATTTCTCTTCACTGTTTTGTTAGTTTGGTCACAGACATTAATTTCAGTTGTGACTATAAACTTGAATGACACTGAACTGAGACCTGTTAGCATCCATCACATCATGAAGGAGCAAAAATGGTGTYGACAGCTCAGAGCTGACAGAGCAACTATTTGATTAACAGCCCAACTAGCTCTGTGTCACATTTTTAAATCTTTTTACGATAAATTWATGTAACTTTTAAATATGTTAATTTCATTCAACAATTGTGTGTTTATGGTTTATGGCAGAGATTYTTAACATATGCACCACCTTGAGGGCCTCAAAAGAACAACAGTTTTTAACTTTGGGCCGCAGAGGGCCGTGGGACCGCATTGATTTTGAATAAGGTGCAATACACTTTCTCACCACTAGTAGCAGTAGTGCACCACTCAGATGTTTAACAACTTTTTAATACGAAGAAGAAGAAGCAGCTTAGAAACCTGCCGAGAATGGAAACCTATTTTAAATTAAAAGTAGAAGCAAAAATGAAAGTAACTCATCAAAAATGCCAAAGTTTGTCACTAATATGAAGTACAGCTTCTGTTTTTACCATGCAATATTTTAAAAGTTCAAAACATTATCAAATACAG
>NW_013953048.1:210101-211768 GCF_001266775.1 Austrofundulus limnaeus
ACTGGCTTTATAAGCTTGTTTTAATTTAAAACTGTTACATTATTATCTTCAGATCTGGTCAGATCACACCCACACTAAGGTAAAAATAATAAAATTTGCTTGCTTGTGAAATGAGATGTTTTATTGTTTCTCTTCTGTTGGTAAATCAACAACACAAAGCTTTCTGTTCTATTTTTATAGATTAGGTAATTCACGCTAATATATTATTATTTTTCGTTTATATAAGATTTGCAAAAACGATAAATGATATATTCAGCCTTTATTGTTTTTTTCAGAAATTTGTCCTCTTCTTGATCTAAAAGCAAATGTGACTGACTAAAACAGTTATATTTCTTTCTTTTTTTGTTGTGTTTAAAAGCCAGAATCTTTGAAACATTAGGTCTAATATTTTTAGACAAAAATAAACAGAACATTATCAAAAAAGGGTGATTGTGTAATTTTTGCCTGGGGTTTAGAAGCAGAGGATCCAAATGATGTTTGAGTCAAGCTGCAGATGCTGACTCATCCTGTCACTGACCCCTCACACACAATAAGCCTGTTGTTTTTACACACAGCAGGGCAGGGAAGCACTCCACCAACAAAACTTTTTAAATACAAAGGGGGAATTGTCAAAACTAAAACTGTGTCGGTGTCAAAGCTAAAGTTGTAATTCATGTGGATTTTAAATAAGAAACACCCTTAGCACAGTTCTGAAGGAGAAAAGCTTAATTTGATTARACAGAAAATAGGTTTTGCATTTTGATTTGAAGTGGGAGGATGTGAGTCAGCAACCAGCTGCGTAAGTCTCACCTGTCTGTACGTCAATGACCATTTGATGCCCTCCTCTCATTCCAGGCCTGTTGTCGTCACCGTCACCTGGGGAGGGGTGAGCATGGAGGGAAGATAAGTAKAGAGAGAGTGGAAAGGAGGGGGTACGACAGAGAGGGAAAAGAAAAATGGTATGTCAGAAACAGGWGGAATAAAAGCAGACAACAATAAAAATGTTTGGTCTATGATGCTTTCAGAGCCCGGACACGTTAAAACAAAACGTTAGAAAGAAACCGACTCACTGCTCAAGTCGTCTCGGCTGATTTCCTGGCTGCTTGTACCTTTGTTGCATTTGGGAATGATCTGACTCCACCTAGGCTTGTACTCCTGCTGGCCGATATACTGGTTAAACAAACCATCTAGCAAGAAAAGAGCAGCATTTATTGGACYGAAACGGAAAAAGCAAMTTTGACGGGCAGTTTTATTTGCCAGGAAGACGAAAACAAAAMGATGAAAGAGCTTTACCTCTCACAGCCTTGTCTATGAGCTCTTCACAGGCATCAAAGTCTCCCTGCAGCACCAGTCGGTCATGTAGGTGGGTGAGCATCGGGTGCTCCAGCGCTATCCGGGTCTTTTTCTGCAGCGACTCAAAGGCCTCGGTGTAGTTATGCTGCCGGAAGTGCTTGAGACAAAGCCGGATGGCTTCCTGTTCTCTGTACTGATGGGACAACAGAAAGTGGACGTGTCTCAGTTCAGCTGGATATATCTGTTCAACAATAACACTCTGAAAACAAACTGCACAATGTTAGATTGTAGAGTTGTAGTTTTGGGTAGCTCTGTTCACTCAGGGGCTGTAGGCTGACCAGTGCTCACCCTGCAGATTAGGGGTGTAAGAAAATATCGATACACTGAAATATCGC
>NW_013953048.1:217276-221858 GCF_001266775.1 Austrofundulus limnaeus
AAAGCAGATTTAGCTGTGTTCTCAGCTGGGGTTTAAAAAGAACAAAAAACTACCACCCCTCTGAAAACTCCCTTTATAACCACAAGCTGWTCATTAGAACCACTATTCCAGAAAGGTATGTGTACTTCATAAAATGTAAACAATGTAAGTGTAACCATTAAAAAGTTWACCCTCCAAAGTTCAGTTCCTACCTTGCTGTACCAGTTAAGGCAGGGCTGCACCACCTCAGGGTCTTCTATCCCATGTAGTTCAATGTACCAGATGCTGAAGTTAAAACTCGGACCCCAAGACATCAGAGGCACTGAGACCAGAGATCGAGAAATAAGTGACTAAAACAAACATTGTGTTCAAATGGAAGCATAGCTACTTATAAAGTGGAGCTGTGTCTCTTACCTATTTTCACAAATCTGCAGGGGAACATCTGCTCGTCAATCTTGTGCTTTAACGTAAACGTCTCCTTGTTGTAATCGTTCTTAAGGCCACTGTCAGATGAAGAGAACCAAAAAAAATAAAATATAAAAAACAAGATGATGCAGCTGCTCCATCAATCTGTGTGCCACCATGTGTTCACATGTTCTGGACAATAACCCAGCTGTTTATTCATAAAATCCATGTRTGATTGTTAAAACAGTAGTTCTGGTGTGCCCACCTAAATAACAGGACATAATAAAAAACAAACGGGCCATTTTCATAACAAAAATGTCAAAAAAGGGACCTATTTCATGAGTTTTTTCATTTCTGTTGAAGCATGGCTGAAAAGCAATGACTGAATTTCATTTGTCCATTTTTATATATCATTGTTTTTGTCAGATTCTAGTTATTTCTGTGATCATTGCGGGTATTTCTTTCATTAAACGAGGGCTACCAACAATTATGTCCACATGTGTATGAGAACAGGAGCTCTGTATGTGGTGACATATGAAATCAAATTTAAATACAAGGACCAGATTTTGACACCACACAAAAGCAGCTCAGTAAGCAAAGATCTTAGAGACACTACAGCTCTAACATGGATTACAAACAAACCCAACATTTCCCCACAGAAGCCCAAACAGCTGCTGCTCATCTGTTTTACAAGAAGCAGATTAAGTGGACTAACTGGGATATCTCACCTGGATAAAAGCTCTGTCATGTTTTCTTCGCTCATCCCACCAAACACTTTGAACTTCTTGAGGTTGCAGACATGAGTTTTTTCATATTTCCCAAAGGTGATGCTCTGAACAATCGCCGGCCTTTCCAATTTCAAGATTAAAAACTAGAGAAACAGAGAAAGAAAAAAGGCATGTGGTAAAACTGTGATCCACTGAGTTTGTGCAGATCAGGAGTGAAGAATATATACGGCCCTTGAAACCCCTAACTGGCACCTTTAGTAGTTTCAATAAATAAATACAATATCTAAAATAATAAGCTAAAGTTTGATGAGACAGAAGCTGAGAGTCACCCTCCTGTCATTAATCTAGAACTGCTTCTTATTTTAGTAATGTGGCATTGCTGAAAAGCTCTCCATCTGTAAGAATGTTTGAAGTGCTGTACACACAACACCTTTCTGAGTGGTTAACCACAGTTTTGCTATGCTTCCTTTCTTTTTTGCAGTACAATGCAAACCTTCATATTTCATGTCAGACTTGAAGCATCCTCTATTGTGTTGCTGCTGTAGGTCAATGAGTTCAAAAAGGACAAAAAGATTTTTTTAAAGGGAGACAGTTGAGTAGAACTGAAAGTTTAAAGCAGATTTAGTGATAGTCTTTGGGTAACTCATCACACTGAAAGAAAACATGTTTTATTATAAAGAAATGCCTCTGCAGCGCTTCCTGATCACAAAATGCATTCATATCAGGGTTTACCCCAGAAAACTCACTAAGCCTGATGGTGAGGCTGCTTTCGGAGCCCACCGGCGGCCTACCATGTTTTTGTTAAAAAATGTTAAAAGTTGACAGAAAGCTTTAAAAAAAATGGCATAATTATTAGGGATGCAAACAATTAATCGACTCATGATTAATTGTCAAATAATGGTTTAATACTGATTAAAATTTGTTCCATTTGACTGACTGATAATCTCTGGCCACTGATTTAATGTCAGATGACCGATTGAACGCCAGATGACCGATTCAGCGTCAGGTGATCAATTTAAACGCCAGACGACTGATGCTACATTCACACCGAATGCGTCAGATGACCAATTTAACGTCAGATGAAAGTTTTAGCATCAGATGGCAGATTTAGCATCAGATAACAGATTTAACCTCAGATGACCGATTCAACGGCAGATGACTGATTTAACATCAGACGAATGATGCTACGTTCACACCTAACACGTTTTCAGTAGGGCCGCAACAACGAATCGATAAAATCAATAAAAATAGATTATTAAAAGCGTTGGCAACGAATTTCATTATCGATTCGTTGTGTTGCGGGTGCCTCGCCGTGTTGCGGAGCCGATTACGTCACCCACAGAGCGTTGTCAAAGCTGGCTGACCTCAATAAAGTTTAGGAAGAAAGAAAACCTCTACCTGTAAAGATCTGCCCTCTCTGACTCTCGAGTGAAAAGCAGAGATGTCGAACTTTAAACCAGTTTTTAAATCGTGTTGTTAGACCAAGTAGATCCAAAGATATGATAAAAAGTATACGCTACATTTATTCTTTTTAAAAGACGTCTGATTTGATGCGCTCACCACTTGATTCACCAGATAATTTAGAGGCGGTCTGTTCGGTGAGTTTCACCACTCCAGGAGCTGCGAGCTGATGAACTATTTTTGTCCCGAGCCCAGTTTAACACAGTGGTCAGTTTAACAAGCCGCTGACCCACATCAGTGCTGATATCTCCAGCCAGAACATCAACTAGAGACGGTCAATTTCAGCTAAAAAGCTCCTGTCCGTCTGTTTCAGGTTAGTGGGTAACATTCAGGAAACCGTTATGTGGAAATATTATTCTCTCTGAATGGATGACGCAGCGTGTTGAGCAGCAAAAGTTCAGATTTTTTAACTCAAGCGTCGGCTGCTTTGAACTCGCTGCATGCACGTCAAATGCTCAAACCGCACCTACCGCTTCATTGCGCGCCGCGCTGAACGCGCTAGACGCGCCGCGAGACCCCTAGACACGTCCACCATAGACTTTGCATGCAAACCGGCTGCTCCCGCTGCTCAAAATGCATTTGGTGTGAACCCAGCATGATTTAGAATCAGAGTTGTAGTAACCACAGGAATAACGTCGAGTCCATACCATGAAGACGTGAGGAAAAACTGTTGAAGCCAAATTAAAAAGTGAGGTAATGACTCAGATTAATATTGGGGACAAAGAGTCACTGATAGGTGTGCGTTTGGAGAATTAGGTTGAACTCTGTTTGGTCTGAGTGCAACATCTGGTCTTTCTGACAATCCAAACCTTCAGTCTGCGTTCTTCTGGAAATATTTGCGTTCTTCTGGAAATATTTGCGTTCTTCTGGAAATATTTGCTTTCTTCTGGAAATATTTGCGTTCTTCTGGAAATATCTGACAGTGAATCAGACTGAAAGAAGGTGAGCTCATCATCACACATGAGATTTTTCTAAAGGATGCTGGAAACATGAAGCCCAAAAACTCCTGACAGTTTTTGTAAGAACTCAGCATCTGAAAACCAATTATTTTCCTCCTGCTGCTTGTTGCATATCTGTGCAATTGGAAACACATGCACACAGACAGACACACACAGGACCACTGGACGGCCCCATCTGCTGCTCAGATTGTTACAGATTGAACTCTTTCCACCAGACTGAGTGTGATGATTCACAACGCTCCATGTGCTTCTTGGTCTCATCTTAAAGATCGATTGTGTCCCTAACAAATTCAATTTCACTCAACAGATCTGTACAAAGATACTGTTGACGTTGAGCTACTGTGGTCTTTTATTTCTGGTTTACCAGTTCTTTTCTGTCTACTGGATAACCCTAATTTGTTGTTTTTATACTCATTTTCTTTATTTCTCTCTCATAAAACAATGTAAGCATGTTGTCTCATTAGTAACTGAAAATATTTTTGTCTGAAGATTGGCCGAATCATTTACAGGTAGTTGTTGGATCCCACCTTATGCGTATGGGTAACAAAATTGAAGAATTCTTCTATTTTTTTTACAAGTGCAACTGTTATATTGAAAATAGGGCAGCCACGATTAGTCGACTAGTCGCGATTATGTCAACTATTAAAATAGTCATCGACTAATTTAAGAGTCGATCAGTCACTTTTTTTTTTATAGTCGACTAATCACGCATTAGTCAACTTTAAAAAAAAATCATTTGTGGCACCCCTAATTACCACTACTGCGCATGTGTGTCAAGAACAGAAAGGAAGACACGGCAGAGGAAGGTGCCACAGCAGTTTCGAGAGAAAAACATAGTTAGAAAAAGACGATGCATCAACTATTAAATTATAGACGTTTTTAATAGTCGACAATAATCGTGACTAGTAGACTAATCGTGGCAACCCTAACTGAAAAAAAAAACTAAAGAACTGACACCTAGACTGTGTAGACTGGTGATTAAATGCATACAGCGGGTAAAATAAGTATTGAACACGTCAACATTTTTCTCAGTAAATATATTACTAGAGG
>NW_013953048.1:226720-228247 GCF_001266775.1 Austrofundulus limnaeus
CAAAGCCATGCTGCAATGACATGCTACATGGCAATGCACACTTGTTTTTACATCGTAAAAACCCATGTCTAGTTATTATTATTATTTAATCTTTTTTATTGTTTCTAAAAATAAATTGCAAACACAACAGCACTTGTAAAAAAGTTTTCATCTGCACAATTGTGCAGAAAATGTCTCAAGACACTGCAGTGAGTATGCCAAGCTTCTATAAGATGTTGTAATGCTGCCAGGAAAATGCATCAGAAACAGGAAATTAGGGCTGCATGGTATTAAATTACTTTGGGTTGATGATAATTGTAAATATTGTGATGACAATATCAGGTATGAAGTCTTTTTTCCTCTTTCCTCCCTTTCTAATCTGTACCTTCTACTCTATGTGACCTTTAGAATTTTTGTTAATGTCGTTTGCGTCTGCTGTGAGCTTTTGCTGCTGTTAAGACTCTTTCCTGAATATTGCATCAGCATGAAAATCAAGAAACAGCGATCTATTGTCCAGCCCTACAGGAAACAAGACATGGAACATGCACATAAAGCTTATATGTTGAAGAAACTGTATGTATTATAAAAACTGTCTGTGGTTCAAACTGTAAACAACAAAAATAGAAAAACAAGGACGGTGAATTCAAAAGTAATAAACAAACAAAAATGCAGGACAGCACTGACTGGGACTTGTATCAGTCCAAATACAGGGACATAAAGAACATTTTTCAGGCCTGCCCACACGGGGACGACACGAGGGAARAGTCRTCTCATAATGTTCAAAMATGKTTTCATGTATGTTGTACTTTTTATGTGTGCTGTTTTGTATTGCTAAGAGTTCACTACAGTGCTATATTTAATCTTTTTTCTTAGTGCAATAAGTTTATTTTGCACTGTTTTATTGAAGGCTATCAGACTTGTCTATTGACGTAACACAATAAATGAAGGCTGTAGTTGAGAAACTAGCATCTGCAGCACAAACATGCGTGTAATCAGTCATTATCGTAGTTACATCGTCACACTTGGGGTCGTGGAGGGTGTATGAGATCATTTTAAAAAAATGTTGCTCCTAAAAATGTTTCCACGTGATTGCACTGCTAAAACAATTACAAAAATATTCTAGGAATTCACAAAAAAACACACCTGTGTGGTGAGGCTCTGAGACCACAGACTGGTCAAATTATGTTGTTCTGGATCAGTGTGGTTCAAGCTAGGGCTGCCACAAACAATTATTTTTATAGTCGATTAATCACCGATTATTTTTTCGATTAGTCGACTAATCAGATCAAACGTTAATTGAATATAAAACATACAGCTTATCACGCCAGAATGCAGCTGCTATTATATAACCATCGTTAGATTTTAGCTATATGCTAACTAAAAATAATTGCTGTGGAAGGCAAGTTCTGCTCTGCAGATTAGGGGTGTAAGAAAATACCGATACACTGAAATATCATATTTCATTTCCCGATACTGTATCGATATTCTAAAGCTCTGTATCGATTTTTTATTAAGGTTTAAAATGTCAACTTTCCTGCCAGCCGTTCA
>NW_013953048.1:230542-232094 GCF_001266775.1 Austrofundulus limnaeus
GGGCACCATCCTGCACAGGTGGAGCATGATGGACCCTCCAGGACCAGGACTGGACACCTGGGTTAGCAGCAGCTAAAACTCTGTTAGCCACCTCTTTGCTATGCATGCAACAGACAAGTGCATTCAATAATAAGTGACTTCACAAATAAATAGTGGCACTAACATGTTAGCGAAACTTCACCTGCACCTTCAGGTGAGCTAAAAACAAGCTCCTGTTAGCGCAGCTGCTAAAACTAGCTAGCTGTCTGATTAGATAACAGCAGAAGTATCAGCTCAAAATGTGTTTAAGTTATTTTCCACACACTAAACCATCAGAATATATACTGTCATTATAAATAATAAAACAATGAGTTCCGATTGGTAGAAACACTTATGARAAAAATGACTTTTGTTTTGTTTGTTTACGTTACGAAGGCTGCAGCCTCGCACATCCAGCAGCTCAAACTACTGAGGTCTCGTTCAAGTTAACAGTATTTAAACACGGTAGCATTACATCTACTATTATTTACAAGCTAAAACATATAAACAGAACGCTTTCGGGTAGTTACGCATGATCCCAAACCAAATGCCTGATAGTTAGCTAGCGTTAGCAGGCTAGGATGATAGGCGGGGTAGGCCAGTCCAGCCGGCTGGACGGGCTGCAGGCTGCTGCACGAAGGGGACAGAACTGTAGTGTGTAGCTGCTGACACTAACGCATACATGTTTCCGTCTAATGTGTACACTACTCACTCGGGTAAGTATGTAGAGGAGTAGGAGCTCCATTTAAAAACGCTGAAAGTGAGGATTCTGCTCTCAGGAACGGCAGCCATCTTGTCGGAAAAAGCAGGTCGCGAGCGCCGCTGATCGCGCTTAAAGAAACAGTGCGCCCGGACAGGGGCGTAGACAGGACCGGGGTGGGCCAAGAGGGGCACCACACACCACGTTTAAAAAAATAAATAAATAAATAAGGTCTCTACCTGTTTTAGTTTCTAAACAAGATCAAATGAATGGTGTTCAAGGTATATTGAAAATAGATGAAATTTCCTGAAAGCAGTTTTTTCATAAAAATTTCTGACCATGTCAGAAAATATTTAGTTAAAATGCCAAAAATGTTTGCACATAATTATGGAAATTTCTGAGTTTTTTTCTCGCAAATGCGAATCTTCCCGTGCGGGTGCCCCTTGGGGCTCGGGATCCCTCTCGGGCCCTTGGGCTCTGGTCTTCCCTATGTCTGCCTCGTGTCTTGGGGGTTGGGTCTCCGGTCCTCCACAGTCACTATTAAATATTCCATTGGAGAAATCTTGTATACACACGCATGTTCACAACTGCTGACAAACAGGTGTTCTGATCCGGAGGGTTCTGACTGGTCACTGAGTGTGTATTTATGTCTGTGTGTATATACTGACAATATTTATGAATGTAGGCATGTATGTATGTATATCTTTGTATACAGTATGTATGGGTATGTGTATATTTTTATATATGCCTTCTATGTATTTATCCATTTATTTTTCAGGTGAGTGGACAGATGTTGTGTGTGTGGTCCTGTGTTTTGTTGGTGTATATTTAATA
>NW_013953048.1:232174-236950 GCF_001266775.1 Austrofundulus limnaeus
TGTATGACTTTTCCACCTAAGAGAATTTCCTGTTATTTTTTCCTCAAAAATTTCTGAGAATAATTTCAGAAATTGCGATTTATTTTTTTCCCTCACAAATTTATGACTTTTGGAGCTCAGAGTATTTCTTGTTTTTTCTCGAAAAAAAATCAGAAATTAATCTCAAGATTCCTGAGATTTTTGGTGGGGAGTTGCCCCTCCATTTTTTTTTCATCTGCAAAGTGATCCTAATATGCAGTTTATCAATGTCAGTCAAGATTTATTGGGAAAAAATTATAAAATAAAATTATATAAATCCATCCATTATCTATACCTGCTTCTTCCTTTAAAGGTCACGGGGGTCACTGGTGCCCATATCCAGCAGTCACAGTACGAGGGGCGGGGTACACCCTGGTCAGGTCACAAGTTCATCACAGGGACACACATAGAGACAAATGAGACAGACAGCATTTCACTCACTCACACCTAGGGACAATTTAGAGTTACCAAATAAACAGTCATGTTTTTGGTCTGTGGGAGGAAGCTGGAGTACCTGGAGAGAACCTACGAATGCACAGAACATRCAAAATCTACCCAGAAAGGACCCCGAGCTGGGATTTGTGTGAGTGGAGTTTGGCAAAAGCGTGATTCATCAGATTGACTTGTCTTGTGGGGCACAAACGCAACAAATGGTGGTAGTAGAATTATTGTTAATATGTAGCCTAAATATAACTTATTGACTTTCTATTTATAGTTTAAAACCGAAAAATGTCTCAAATAGAAATTATTGTGAACACGTAAAAATAATTTATTGATTTCAAATTTCGTGCGGCAAACACCTTCCTGTCTCAAATAATGAACAATATTTAAAACTGGCGACCATTTCCCAGCAGAGTTAGGGCTATTTTGACTGAGCCAAATTGTTACACGTTCCTCCACACGTGTGGCATTCAAATTCTGTTTGGCTAGAACCTTCCTTTTTTGAGTTCTGACTAAAATTAATATTTAAATTTAAAAATATAGATGTTTCCTGGACGTTCAGACCGAGCTACCGCCAGCTGCTCCTGAYTTCTTCAAACCCCACTCAAATTAGTCAATCGAACCAATCACATCTTTAACGAACTCCTCACACAAAACAAGAAGCTCCCACTTAGTGACTGCATCCAGGGGGCAAAGGGAGTCCGATTAGGTGACATCAGGATTCCACTACTGCTATTAGCAGATGATGATGTCCTGTTGGTATCATCTTACCGTGATCTTCAGCTCTCACTGAAGTTGTTCGCAGCAGTGTGAGGCAGCTGATGAGAATCAGAACCTCCTGGTCCTCAGTGGTGAAAGGGTGGATTGCCCTCTCGGATTATGGGGTTAGTTCCACCTCATGTGGAGGAGTTCATCTCTTGGGTTTTGTTCATGAGCAAGGGAAGAACAGAGTGTGAGATTGACAGATGGGTCTGTTGTACAGTGGCAGAACCAGTCGGCTTTTGTAGAGGTGGCCAGACTGGGACCACTGGTCACACAGAGGTGGCCCAGAACATGACATTGTTTTTCTTTTGCGTGGCAGTTTGCTGACAATCTAATCATGTCATGGTCATTTTTCAGTTAGTTACACAGGTCGTAACTCGCCTACCATCTACAATTACATCATGGGAATTACCTGTTTGAGCAGCGGAGTTGAACTTAACACTTTTACAGTTGGATTTTTTTCAATGTGAGACCTATACACGTCACACTTCAGGTACAACTCGGACCACTGCCACCTTCAGAAGTTCTCGGATGATACGGCCATCATTGGATGCATATCAGACAGGAATTATGTGGAATACAGGGGGGTCATCAGTGACTTTGTTGGCTGGTGTGAGACCAACGCTCTCCAAATCAATGCCAGCAAGACTAAGGAGATGGTCATAGACTTCTGGAGGAAGCCACCCCCTACAGCACCGGTGAACATCCAGGGAAAAGACATTGAGACAGTGGACTCTTATAAGTACCTGGGTGTTCACCTCATCAACAAGCTGGACTGGACTACAAACACAGACGTCTTGTATAAGAATGGCCAAAGTCGATTCCACCTACTGAGGAGGCTGAGGTCCTTCGGTGTCTGCAGGACTCTGTTAAAGACATTCTATGACACGGTGGTAGCATCTGCCGTTTTCTATGGCGTGGTCTGCTGGGGGGCTGGATGTACTGAAAGGGACAGGAACAGGATGGACAAATTGGTATGGAGGTCAAGCTCAGCGCTGGGATGTCCTCTGGAGCCTGTGGTAATGGTGGTGAGAGGAGGATGTTGGCAGAGCTGACAGCCATCATGGACAACCCCCACCACCCTCTGCATGAAACCGTGCTGGGGGGGGGGGGGGGGGGGGGGGGCAGCTCCTTCAGTCAGAGACTAAAACATCCTCGTTGCAGGACGGAGTGCTTCTGTAGGTCATTCATCCATTCCAACTGCAGTTAGATTATACTGTAAGGAAATATGTGTTCAATAACGGCTGAAGTCAGGTGAAAACACAAGTGTTAAATAAAACGATCTGTGAAAAGAAATAATTGCCATACAACATCAGAATTCTGGAGTGAGGGTTTATTCAGCCATGAGCTGGCGAGTCAAACCACACACTGGAGTCATAACAGGAAGTCGACCAATAAAAACAGGATCTTCAATGCCGAGTTCGCCCCTGCTGGCCTACAGCTGAATCACAGGCATTCTTACAGACAGCCCTCAATCTAATGTAATACAGCTTTAATTATGTGTTGTTATATTCGGACATGTATCTACGCTATTTCAATTAACACATTGTAAGAAATATAACAAACATTATAAAGGTATTATAAAATAGAAAACCCTAACTCTGTGTTGTATTTAATCAGTACTAAACTATAAATTTCTTCAATACAACACATCATGATGTTATCAGTCACTTGGACAGTTCATCTACACTGCCATCACTAATATGGACCTTCATATACATTCATTTTTGTACTGTAATTTACGGTGCATGTATATATGTAAATATGCATATGTGTTTATATATATGTATATATGTGCATTGGTAAATGTACAGTACTATACAGTATATCACGTGTATATTGTGGGGTTGTTTTTGTTTATCTTTTATTTATCTTTCATTATTCTTCCCAGCCTCTCCTGTATTAAGCTGCAGTGATATGCAAATTTCCCCACTGTGGGATCAATAAAGTTTTATCTTATCTTATCTTATCTTATCTTATCTTATCTTATCTTATCTTATCTTATCTTATCTTATCTTATCTTATCTTACGGTATCTTACCTTAACTTATCTTAAACTTAGTATTTCTTTATAAACTGACTCTGACTTTAGAGAAAATCTTATGGACTTTTTCAAAAACTCATCTTCAAATTTATTTTATGTCTTAAAGTCCATAAGATTTTCTCTAAACATACATGCAAAATGGTGTCATCCTATTCAATCAGAACAACTTGTATGTGTCGCCCACACAGTGCAATAATACTCACCTCAAATACCTCAAAGAATTATAGCCCTGTGGGGGTACGAATGTGGTTTACCACAACATCCTGTACTGTCCACTCCAGCTGTCCACTCAATGACTGATCTAAAGAATGAGGAAAAAATGGTGAGGTGAAAACAGACTGGACCAACTGGAATCCTGGCATCAGGATGCTCTCCATCATGTTCGGGTAAAATGAAGTCAGGACACGCTTTTAAACACTTTTTTAAAGAACAGTTTGTGTCCATTTTTAAAGACCTAAATATGGTGAGAACCAGCTGTTRTCTAACACTTTACTTGCAGTGTTAGTCAGGTAAAGCATTGCACCAGGATCGGATTGGAGGCAGAAGATCAGATTTAGGATTAGGAACTAAATATTCTGAAATAGATAAAAGTCTTAGATTAAGTGATTTTTGTAAAACCTTTAGTGAAAATGTTTCTTTTTGATGAATCATCTGTGAGAGAACCTTCAGACCTGGCGGTGAGGTGTACTGAATGATAATAGCATTTCTTTGAAGTGCAGGCCCTGATCTATCAGAGACTTGTTTCCTCTTATACTGCAAACTGAGGCGCACTTTAGTCAAATTTCATTTGGACTGAAATGCCCACACTGGAAACCAGATGAGTCTATTTACAAGTGTCTCTGTACCAGGAAATTAAAATATGAACAATATTTTATTGATTTTTACATCTGTAATTCAAAATCCAGAACAAGTTTAATGTAGCAGGCAAGCTATGTTTGAACGTAACTTATTAAAGGCGCAATATCAAGTAAAATCAACTTTTTTGAGTTTTATATCAAAAAATAATGCTATACTCTCATAAAAAACATGCCCAAAGCCTTACTTTGACTCATTCATGCATGATTGAGAAATTCTGCAGCGTTTTTAGGAAGCCATGCTGAGGAGCAAAACGACAGGTGGGGAACAGAAACGCCTTTTGGTACCAGAACCGCCTCTGGGTTGTGTCCTTTTGTGACAGTCTCCTCCTCTATAGGGCTGCCACGATTAGTCGATTAGTCAACGACTAGATTATTAAAAAAATCGACAAATTTAATAATGGATTAATCGTTTTCTTTTTTTGTTTGTTTTTATTTTGTTTTTCTCTCCAAACTGCTTTGACACCTTCCACTGCCACATCTGCCTTTCTGTCCTTGACACACATGCACAGTAGTGTAGGGATGAGTTATTTAAAAAATAACTTACCTTACATCTTCTCATAACAAAGTTATAAGAGTAAATTTTTACCAAGGTTTCTTCTCACTACTCTAATATTTGTCTGTGCAAAGTGAAGTGACACAATGAGGGAACTCAGAC
>NW_013953048.1:240759-244319 GCF_001266775.1 Austrofundulus limnaeus
TTGCTCTACTGTTGTAATATTATGCAGTTCTTTGTCAACGATCGTCATTGGCAATGTTGCCTCTTTCTACACATAGAAAACAACACCGGGCTGTACTTTCTCCCAGCACTAATGGTCTTGTGGTTAATATCATAGTCTTTTCATGGGAGATCAGGGTTCAAATCCCAGCTAAATAAGTTTAACAAAAAAATTTATTCTAACTTCATATTTTCACACAGTTTCCCTCATTATAAACACCTGCTAACAGCCACAAGCTGGTACTTGATTAGAAAACACATTTGAACTTGGTCAGTTCATTCTGCAGGTCCATTGCTACAAGGCAATGCACACTTGTTTTACCATTGTAAAAACCCATGTCTAGTTTACATCTGTAGTCCCTCCAGACAGTAAAAACAAAACAACATCCAACAATAATAGAAATCAGAAAAAAATAACAGAAAAATAAAAATAATATAAAATAGAACATTTTGCAATTAATAATAACCATACATAAACACCCCACCCCACTCTCCAAACGTGATTTAAAAGTTATATATTTTTTAGTCTTCCCCTCAGTATTTTAGCTTTTAATTGAGTGTTTGGCTAATTTAGCTACTTTCACGCTCATTACCAGCTGGTTTGTTACCTTAAACGTTTAGCCTCTGTTGTGTTGGTTTAGCTGTCAGCTTTTGTTTTGCTTGAGTTTTTTGTTTTGTGTGTGTGTGTGTTTTTTTTTTTCAGCTTGTGTTCTTATTGTTTCAACTTTTCTCACAACGTCACCATTTTCCTGCAAATTTCTTCAGTCTTTCAACATTCATGTTATCTTTTAAACAGAACCACACTTCAAAAAATCCCCTCCACCGCAGCTCCGGGACGCGCAGCGCGTGCCGTGAGCGCGCACGAAGTACGGTCACGTGGGAGGTCCCTTTAAGTTTCCACGGAGTGAGAGCTGCGCGCGTGTCACACGGACGTGATATAATGAAACAGCAGGACCACGGAGCCGGAGAGCAGAGTGAGCTCTCAGCTGAGGCAGACATGGGCTGAAGGTCCGCAGAGGGAAGAGACCGAACCGAGCCGAGCCGAACTCACTGCGCCTCTTCGGACGGGACAGTTGCACCTGTTTATGGCAAACGGAGGAGGCCCGTGAGGAGCAGGGGGGCCCCCCGCGGAGGAGGAGCTCGGACGGCGGATGGGGCTGAGCGCGCGCCGCTGCCGCAGGTGCGTTGCGCTGCTAACCTGCGGCAATCAGCTGCGGAGCCGCATCTCTGCTGGTCTGTTTTTATTTCCTGTTCGGATAAAAGCTGCAGTAACCCTGCAGTGTGTGTGTGTAGATGTGTGTGTGTTTCTGCTGTGTCCGCATTCCAGGTGCTGTTGCGCACATAGAATTGAAAGTTGGAGTAAACGAGTGTTTTCATGCTGCGCACGTGGCTCCTGGCCGAACCTTGGAGCTCTGACAGGTTCCGAACCACCTGCAGGTTTGTGTCAGTCCGGCTGGCTGYTTGGTTCGGACTCATCAGGCGGGTTTAGTTCTGAGCAGCTTCCAGCTGGTTCCGGACTGAAGATGGTTCAGAGTCAAAAGTTTGGTCCTTTTTGTTTCACACAGGCTTCCGTTTGATTTCCTGTTGGCTGATTGGAGCGGTGCCAGTGAGGTCAGAGCTGTGATGTGTAAACAGTGAACACACGAACCACCTGACTGACACACACATCTTTGTGCTTCACCAAACTGACGACTTTATTGACTCCATTCATAATAAATGCATCTGTGACTGACCCAGGCATTTCCCCCAAAACTAACCATTACTGGTCTATTTCCTAAGACCAACCACAAATGGGGTTTTGCCATTGTAAGGACCAGGCAAATGTCCACACAACGACAAAATGTCCTCATAGGCATATAATGTCAGAATGTGCCCACAAACCAATACAAAGACGTRTACAAACTCACACACACCCTGAGGCTGTGTGTAAAACACTGGGTCACACAGATGAGACTGGCCTCATGAATCAGCAAAACACTGCCGTGTGTGTGTGTGTGTGTGTGTGTGTGTGTGTGTGTGTGTGTGTGTGTGTGNTATGTTTTATATTCAATTAACGTATGATCTGATTAGTCGACTAATCGAAAAAAATAATCGGTGATTAATCGATTATAAAAATAATCATTTGTGGCAGCCCTACTCCTCTATGGCATGTCTTTAAGCTGAACTTCCTCATGGTAGAGCCACCCCGCCCCCCTGCGACTCCGATAGGCTACGCATAGGCTACGTGCTGAAATGGGCGTGACCGAAGTGGTTGGATTTTCTTAAAGAGACAGAGAYCTATTTCAAGGTGTTTAGAAACTGTCAAGATGAGAAGTAAATTGTTTTGGGGATTTTTACAAATATATAGCTCTTTCATAAGCTGAAAATGTGACATAGTTACTTTATTTTAATATAAAATTGAAATATAGGCTTGTAAAGCACATCATATCGCCCCTTTAAATAAAGTGGGAACAATAAAGCAGTAAGCTCAGTAAGCACCACAGTGAGACATAACAGTAGCTGTATTAACTACCTTGTTATAATAACACCTGAAATAGTGGAATAATTATCAGTAAAGTTATAATTAAAACCAAGTCAAACTAGAGAAACTGTATTTCGTGTGAAAATATAGAGAAACGCTGATGAACAAAATGACAAACATTTGAAACAACAAGGATCAGGTGGGCGGAGCTACAGAGGGAGGAAAAAACAGGGAGATAAAGCACAAACACAAGGCTCATAAAGCCCAAAAGGGATAAATAAGAATAAACTCAAACAACATGGAACAGACAGGTTCTCACAAAGACTGGGTGAAGAGATCAAGATGGAGCTGCTTCACCACAATGAAAGGAATTTGCTTGAGTTCAGGCATCTGACACCTCCTGAGCATCTCCACTTGGAGATTTTTTTTTTGTTTGTTTTTAGCAGAACAGAAAAAAGATCTTGGGTAATACCCAGAACTATTTAATGATATTTTGGGTTTTATGTGCTTTTTAATATAACCTTTATCCTCCAGGAGGAGCTGTGTTGCTGACTGCTGCCTCCATGACCTGACATGGACTAAAACTAAAATGGAAGGATGGATGGATGGATGGATGGATGGATGGATGGATGGATGGATGGATGGATGGATAAAGAGCATTGTCTCTTTGACCCATGATGTAATGTTTAGCTCATCTCTCTTCCCCACAGGGTTAGTCATGTTCCAGGACACAGAATGAGCTCAGAGATAAAGAAACTGTATAAACAGCTCATCAGACCTGTGAGAGGTAAACTCTTTACTAATACAGTTCTAAGAGCTCTTTATGACGTATTGGGAGGATGCTGATTCAACCTTCAGTTTTCCATTTAACAAATTACTATATACAGCGGGTAAAATAAGTATTGAACACGTCACCATTTTTCTCAGTAAATATATTACTAGAGGTGCTAATGACATGAAATTTTCACCAGATGCTGGTAACAACCCAAGTGATCCATATGTAGGGGTCACCCTGGTGAAAAAAAAACTTTTCTATTGTTTATTTTCTTTGTCTTTGATTTTAATTTTTTTCACTTATAAGA
>NW_013953048.1:250858-256315 GCF_001266775.1 Austrofundulus limnaeus
TGTGTGTGTGTGTGTGTGTGTGTGTGTGTGTGTGTGTGTGTGTGTGTACTTGTTTATGTTTATGTCACAGAGTGAGGATCGTCATGTTTTTAACCAACAAAGTGAGGACCTTGTCCCGGTCCTCACCTCTTTTTTGCAGTTCTGCTGCACTTCCTATGTTTACAGATATGATGTGAATTAAGTTCTGGTTAAGATTTATGTTAGTAGTAACGTTTAGGGATAGACTAGTAATGGTTGGTGTTAGGAAGAGACTGAAAATTAGTGTATTCCTAACACTAACCATTTACTAATCTGTTCCTAACCATAATGGTTAGAGTTGGGAATAGACTAGTAATGGTTAAGGATAAACTATTAATAGTTAGTGTTAGGAATAGACTGGTAATTAGTCTATTCCTAACACTAACCATTACTAATCTATTGGTTAGTAATAGTTAGTGTTTTGAATAGACTAGTAATGCTTGGTTAGAGTTAGAAATAAACTAATAATGGTTAGTTAGGATTAAACTAGTAATGGTTAGTGTTATGAATAGTCTAGTAATTGTTAGTTAGGAATAGACTAGTAATAGTTGGTTAGTTAGGAATAGATTAGTAATGGTTAGTTAGGAATAGACTAGTAATGATTGGTTAGGAATAGACTAGTAATGGTTGGTTAGGAATAGACTAGTAATGGTTGGTGTTAGGAATAGACTAGTAATGGTTGATGTTAGGAATAGACTAGTAATGGTTAGTTAGGAATAGATTAGTAATGGTTAGTTAGGAATAGGTTAGTAATGGTTAGGAATAGACTAGTATTCGTTGGTGTTAGGAATAAACTAGTAATGGTTGGTTAGACTTAGAAATAAACTAATAATGGTTAGTTAGGAATAAACTAGTAATGGTTAGCATTATGAATAGTCTAGCAATGGTAAGTTAGGAATAGATCACTAATAGTTGGTTAGTTAGGAATAGATTAGCAATGGTTAGTTAGGAATAGACTAGTAAATGTTGGTTAGTTAGGAATATATTAGTAATGGTTAGTTAGGAATAGACTAGTAATGGTTAGTTAGGAATAGACTAGTAATGGTTGGTGAGTTAGGAATAGATTAGTAATGGTTAGTTAGGCATAGACCAGTAATGTTTGGAAATAGACTAGTAATGGTTAGAGTTAAAAAAATAGACTAGTAATGGTTAGAGTTAAAAAAATAGACTAGTAATGGTTAGGGTTCGGTACCCGTGAGTTTATGGTAAGGGCTCAGGGCTAAGCTGTAAAAATGAATGGAATTCAGTGCAAAATCCACAAAGGTATAAAGATACATGTTGTTTCCTGCACTGAGTAAAGCACCAGCTCATTTTTACATATTATTATCCATTTGTCTGTTAGCAAAATATTTCATGAGCCATTGGACAGATTTTAATGAAACTTTCAGAAAGTATTAGACGTAACTSATTAACTTTTGAAGTCCACTCCATTTAAGATTTTAACAGACACTGACTTAAACACACAAAAATGCATTTGATTCAGTCAGTTTTACAAATGTAGAGCTAAACTTGGTGCAGTGGTAGGTGAGTCATTGTTAACACGTACCCTGAGTGTGACGTCATTATACCACATGAGATCACACATAATGTTAATTTTCAGATTTGGCTACAGTGTCATCATTTCACATCATAAACTGATCTTGGTGTCAATCAGAGCTCTGGAGGGAACGGCAGAAGGTGATATGCATTTCTTTAATGATGCTAGCTGTTATTGTTTGTTTCGTTGTCTTCACTGCTGGTACTGGGGCTGTTTGGATTCCTTTATACCATGTCTATGACTTAGGGCACATCCAAAATTCATCATAATCACAATCCCATTGAGTACAACATCAATATCTCACAGGACTGCGATAAACACATTAAATGTACTTTAAGTACAATGCTTTTATAATCCACTGATAATACGTGGTCAGTCCAACTGGCCTTGATGCCTATAGACATGCCCACCCCTGCTTGTAGATAAAGGCGATGACGGGAGAGGAAATGAGGAAAATATGGATACCAAATGTTTTTCTTATCACGCAGTCTTCACATCAGGTCTTTTAAGCTCCTGCTTCAGGGTAGCACCTTGTCTTGTCTCACTGGTTCCTCTCGAGCAGTGAGGGGTGTGATTGGTTCATATCTAAATGTATGGGTTAGGGTTGATTTGCAGAACAAATCGAATGCTCCTTCACCCACATATTTGCAGAACAACCTTAGAGCTGTTTTGTCCAAAACTGTTTTGATATTTAATGAGCAGGGGCAGATTCTTTCTGAGGTGGTGCCTCCATGGATCAGACTTTTTTTTGTTTGATCCTAGACTGGTTTGAGATCTTGGAGGTGAAACATCCCAAACTAATGCTTGCGTTCTCAGTTTGCTCTAGAACTACTTCTGCTGGGTGGCAGTGTGCGTTATCCTTCCTCTTCCGGCTGAAAGTACTAGGCAAACTGTTCTAAAGGCTCTCTGGGGGTTATAAGGACACACTCATCTCCTTTTGTCACTCAAGAGTCCTCTTTGAGCCAAAACAAGTTACTGCACTGAAACAGGAGCTAAAAGGATCAGATGTATGTAGGTAGGGAGGGTTATAAAAAGCTACAGTATCAGCAGTACAGAAACTGCAAACTACTTCAGATACTTATAAGGACTGAATGATTCCCCTGCGGCACTTCCTGTTTCTGTGAATGGGTATATATGGTCAGAAATAATGTTTAATAGATGGAACATAAAACATGAATGGAAACACCCAAAGAGACTATGAATAACTGTCCAAATATCACGTTGCCTGCATCTGTTTGGCTTTCCACTCACCTGGACGTCAACACCCAGTTCACTTCCACGGCTCATTGGTCCACTGCTGACTCATGGCCTTTTGTAGGAGACCCGGATCAGTCTGCAGTTTCACAGTCCGCAGAAAGCTGCTTCTGGTGCCGTTCCATCAGAACCAACACAACTTTTTCAGTAGGAGCACCCTGTTTGAGCCTCATGTTCTCCTGATCCCTGCAGACCAGAAGACCCAGATCCAGACTGTTCACGTTTATTAACCTTTATCCAACCAGGCAAATCCCATTGAGATCACATGCAGAGGAGGGCGGGGCCAGAAGGTAACTTTACGTGCGTCTTGGTCTGTGGAAGAAACTAGAGAAAACCCACATAGGCATGAGGAGAGCATGCAAACTCTGCACAGAAAGACACCTGGATCAAACYGGGGATCAAACCAAGGACCTTCTTGCTGTGAGGCATCAGTTCTAAACACTGAGCCATCATGCTACCACATGAGCTGCAGTGACTAAGCTTATTGAAGTTCTTATCAGATTTGCTGCTTCCAGTTTAGAAGAGAGTATGGCCAGGTTAGATCCTGAGAGAAAATAATCACCTGCGTGATAACGACATTTCCTATCTTTTTCACCAGACTTAATCCTGCTGTTTGGTCTAATTAAAATTCATTATGTATTTGAAACTAATTCTTACAGCTCAGTGCTGTTGTTTTGTTTCCAAAGTGTTACTCGAAAGCCTAAAGTGCCGAGTCATTAAYCAACGAGTGGACCCTGACAGGTCCGGAGTGTTCCAGGGGAGTCCAGAGGCGACGGCTCGGTGTGTTTCTGGCTTCATGCTTACATGCAAGTGTTGACTCAGCACAGACTTTCCAATCTGCGTCACAGACTGCAGGACGTTTGTTAAACATTTGCCTCCGCCTTGTCATAACAAATTTGTTTTTTTTCCTCCCTTCACATATCAATGAACGTGCTTTTGTCCATTTTTTCTGCTCTGCTGTGTAAAGGTGTGATGCTGTAGCTGAACCCTCCTGTCTGTTTTCTTCTCTTGCAGYTCTTCAGCTCAGGCTCTGCTGTTTGTAGCCACGGCATCAAAGGCTAATCTGAGAAATTATTATTTGTAACAGATTTTTTGTCCATGCGTTTCGTGTCTGAGTGTGAGGGAAGCTCGACCAGCCAGCTATGAAGTTGTTTCCTCTGGAGGGTTTTGTGGTCATAATTGGCAGCATCCATGTGAGCGGGTGTTTTTATGTGCGTGTGTGTGTCGGAGCACGCCTTTTGAGCAGGGTGTGCTTGTGTTTACATGACTGCTGATCAGGAGGGGGAGTGACGCAGCAGGTGAGGGAGGAGGAGGAGGAGGAGGAGGAGATGTGACACTGCTGCAGGAGGAGCACACAGATGAAAGCTCGGGGCAGAACCTGATACAGTAATGAACAAATGAACAATCACTAGCTGCCCTGATGCATCTCAGTAATCCAGGTAGAAAAAATCAAAAAGAAAAAAATAAGTAGGTCCTCTGGATGGGTTCTTCTTTAGTGAAACGTTTCGTCTCTCCTCCAAGAGACTTCTTCAGTCTGATGAGTTTCAGGTGAACTCAGCCTTATAAGCACTGCCTCCACCCTCTTTTGCATATGACTAACCTGTTTGTCCACATGGAGGCGGGGCTTATAAGGTTGAGTTCACCTGAAACTCATCAGACTGAAGAAGTCTCTTTGAGGAGAGATGAAACGTTTAACTAAAGAAGAACCCATCCAGAGGACCTACTTATTTTTTCTTTTTGAATCACTAGCTGTGTTTCCATTGACCATGAAATTGCACAAATTAGAATTTAAAAAATAAATTTGCTCAATGGAAACTCGTCAATTTCGAAAAAAAATTATGTTTTTCGACAAAATGTTTTTGCGCTAGGAAGAGGTGGTTTTTCGCAAAACTGCAATGGAAACACTTTTTTCACATCACGGGAGTCACGTGATCAAGTTTCAAGATTCAAGCTGTTTCCACTGGCAAAAAGACAATGACGAAGAAGATAACAGGAAGTAAAAGTAGTAGTGAAATCACCGAAGTAGTAAAAGAAAGTAGTAAACTCACCAACTACATTTTCCCAAAACCGCAGCACACGTAGCCACTCCCAAGTATAAGCGGCTTGTCGCTGGAAAGCCTCGATAAAAGACGCCGACATCTCCTTTGATGATGAGCGCGAGTATTGTGGTAGCAATATGCTATGTGTTTACATCCATTGCTGCCATGTTTGTAATGAATTATCGCGAGAACAAACGTATTCACGCGTGACTTTAATAGTGTTTTTTAATTAATGGAAACATCGCAATTGCGAAACTGATTTTTTCGACATTAACAGAGTATCGACAAAGTTTTGCGCACATTTGCAGTGGAAACGCAGCTGTTTTGTTTATTGGGGGATCATTGCTGTAGCTTGGTGAACAGTGTGGTGGTCTTGTTCTTCCGAGGCTGCAGGTTGGAGGTAGAAATGTGTGATATGGCAAAAAAATCATATCACGATGCACATTATGATGGGTGGCGGTAACGATATACAGGTGCTGGTCATAAAATTAGAATATCATGAAAAAGTAGATTTATTTCAGTAATTCCATTTAAAAAGTGAAACTTGTATATTATATTCATACATTACATACAAACTCATATATTTCAAATGTTTATTTCGTTTAATTT
>NW_013953048.1:259765-262349 GCF_001266775.1 Austrofundulus limnaeus
TAACTTTAATGTAATAGATATTTGCATCCATTAGATGTTGTGTTTGGAATCATCTGCTTCGTTTTAAGGTGGTAAAACAAAWTGCTTGTATTTATTCCTTTCTACACACTTTGCAGATTACTTTTTCTGCACTCCACGTGCGGAGTGACAATCATCCCGTTTATGCTTTACTTTTTTTTTTTTGGAAAGACAGTCCGATTGTCACCCTTTCCCACAGCGCTTCCCTGCTGTACAAGGAGACAGTATTGCGCTAAGACCGCAGGAGAAACGAGGTCCAGACTCAGCGAGCTTTTGTGCGTCGCACTGGAGCACTGACTTCACCTGCACTGACAGTCGCGTCGCTGCGTCACCTTGTGCCGCGGCGTGCGCTCCTCCCGCTGCTTCCCGCTTCCTCTGTTTTGACTCCAGCCAGTTACGTCTTCAAAAAGAATTGCGCAGTTGGCCGGTAGACTACAGATCTCTATCATAGGACAAATTTATATCGTTTCTACCGTATATCGTTTATATCGCTCATTCCTAGTTTGGAGCTGTGGGCTCGTCTGACTGGGCATCTGGTGTAAAACAGTTGCCATATCTTTCATGAACGTTTGCTCCTAGTGGTGACCCCTGAGGAAGTGAGCGGCTGAAAAAAAAAYTGCTACATTTCTTTAGAATTTTGTGTAAACAAATTTGTTTGCTTCCGTAGCTGCTTCAGTGATGCACACTATTCAAATATTTTYTCAGCACACTGCAGGCTTCCTGAGGGATTGGAAATTGACATGGAAAGAGGCTCTAAAAGCAGCTCGTAAAAAGGCCCAATGAGCCATCTGACAGCTTGGATCGTCTGTGACAAGTGGGGAAGGATAAATCTGCAGAAAATCARTTTTCAGGGCTATTAGCTGTCGAGTCTCTTCACCATCTTTGACATTAATATTCCTGAAACCGAGTCCTTTTATGGCTTCTTCATGTTCTGGTGTTCCCACACACTGCGTTGGCTTTTCACACAAAGGAAACCCTTAGGCTAACCTTTTCAGCACACAAAGTTAGAGGGAAACAAGATCAGGATGAAACAGAAAAAACTCCCATAAAAACAGCTCAAGTGTTTGGTTTTTATGGTACCACTAGGATCTTGGGTACACAATGATCCACTGAAAACAGAGTTCTAAGAACTTTTGGATAGCTTTTTGTAATTTCAGTTGATTCAAAAAGGATTTAAAAAAACACCTTTTTGTGTGCGGATGAGGGGTACAATCAGCAGAATAGTATTTAGTGTAATGTGATCTGGGCTTTAGTTAAAGATCAGGGTTAAAATAATCAATTTATCAAACTAAACTAAATTCATTTTCATTTTGAGTGTAATGTTACCAATTAAAAACAAGTCCTAAACAGATCCAGATCCAGTGCAAGAGTGTTGAAGGAGAATTCCTGCATTACAAAGTACACTGCCTGGCCAAATAACAAGTGTCCACCTGGATTTAACTAAGGTCTATGATGTGGGGTCTCTGCAGGTGGTCAGGTCTAGGTTCAGCAACAGTTTGTGCTCAACGAATGAGGTCAGCTGACTACTTGAATATACTAAATGACCAGGTTATTCCATCAGTGGATTGTTTCTTCCCTGATGGCACGGCCATATTCCAAGATGGCAATACCAGGATTCATTGAGCTCTTATTGTGAAAGAGTGGTTCAGGGAGCATGAGACATCATTTTCACACATGGATTGGCTCCACAGAGTCCACTGAGAATCTTTGGGATGTGCTGGAGAAGGTCAGACTCTACCATCGTCAATGCAAGATCTTGGTGAAACATTAAGGCAACACTGGATTAAATAAATCAGGTGACATTGTAGAAGCTTATCCAAACAATGCAACAGAGAATGTGTGCCATTATCAAAGCTAAATGTCCAACAAAATATTAGAGTGTGACCTTTTTTTGCCAGGCAGTGTATAAATTGATAAGTAATTGAGAATTTGAATTGGTTGTTCCTTTTAATATGTTGGCAACAGTGGGAAGGAACCTCCAGCAGAACCAGATTCAGGACAAGTATCAATCTGCCTGGACCAGGTGGAGTTAAAGACTGTAAAGAGACCCAGACCAACACAGAACTGGTCCAAGTGTTTTTATAGGAAGAGGAAAGAATACACTTAGCAATAAATATGAACATGTAGAGGAAAGAGACTAAAGACAACAGCAGAGAGAGGCAATGTGCTCATTTTGTCCCCCAGCAGTCTAAACCTATAGCAGCAGAAATGAAGAATAATTCAGGAAACCTAAGTCTAACTATGGGATTTATCAAAAAGGAGTCTTCAGTCTAATCTTAAAAGTAGACAGAGTGTCAGCCTCACAGACAGAAACTGGAAGTTGGTTCCACAAGAGAGGAGCTTGATAACTGAAAGCTCTGCCTCCCATTCTACTTTTAGAAATTCGAGACGTTTTGGTCACATGTACAGTATGAAGGTGTGAAGTAGAGTGAAACTGACTGGGTGTCGGGCTTAATGTTCAACTGTAAGTTTTAGAAAAGCTGAAATTTGACACCTCCTTAAGATGTTTTTTTCTCATTTGATGTAAATGACCCCCCCCCCCCACACACACACACACACACACACA
>NW_013953048.1:263000-271758 GCF_001266775.1 Austrofundulus limnaeus
TCTCAAAACAAGATCAAAAAGACATTTTGGCTGGATATAAGATTTTAAAACTTGGTTAGGTGAACATTTTTTGCAGTGTAGTTAGTTTAGGAATGGCAGTGGAGGAAGTGAATGAAGCCAGTCCGAGTTGCTAAGGCTTCCAAATTAAATTAAATTTGTCTGACAAACCAGCAGCTCTCATTTACAGCTGTCACGTTTGGCTCGGTACTTTTCTCCTCTCAGTAGGGTTGTTTACAGCGCACGTGATTTCTGGTTAGCTTCTTAGCTTAGCCTCCTTCACCGTGGAGCTGGCACACATACATCGCGGCCAATCGATCCAATCATTTTAAACTTCAACAGAGGCCAGGCCTCCAGCAAGAATCTCTTCTCTATAGCCGAGAGTCCAGACCCTCGTACAAAGCAAAGTGAAGGACAAGGGACGGGTTTTTACCAGGCTAGGTTAATAGTAACATTATCTTGTTTGATCATTTCAGTAGCTGTTGTATATTTAGAGACACCACAATAAACTGTGACACAATAAACCCAATAAATTGTGAAGAAAGACCGTCCATCATTAAACAGAGGTGGAGGCCTCCGTTTTCAGTTGTCCCCCTCCTACAGTGCGGCTATTGCCAGTATCACTCCACCCCCTGTTAACAATAGGTGTTAATTAGGTGTCAACGATAGCCATGTGATGTATCAGTCACATGGAGGCAGGGCTTAAAAGCTTGAATTTTGCCTGAAACTCTCAGACTGAAGAAGTCTCTTGGAGGAGAGAAGAAACGTTTCATAAGAGAAGAACCCGTCCAGAAGACCTATACAATTTTTTTCTTTTTGATTTTTTTCACCTGGATTACTGAGATGCATCAGGACACAATAAACCAATGTGAGGAAAATTTCTTCATCTTTTTAGTTTTTAGTGGACTAATTTACTCCAGTTTTAATTTACTGGCTGTTAATGGTGTGAAAAAAACTGCATAAGCTATTTTAATGCCACTGTGTTAAGGTAATTAGATGGTGTTGATAACTGTTTGACAGAACATCACTTCGTAGTTCTAACCACTGAGCATGATGGTTCAGTGGTTAACACCAATGCCTCACAGCAAGAAAGTCCTTGGTTCTATTCCCGGTTTGGACCTGGGGTCTTTCTGTGTAGAATTTGCATGTTCTCCTTGTGCTTGCCTGGTTTTCCTTAGGGGTACTCTAGATACCCCCATAGACCAAAAACATGTACAATAGGTTGCTTTCAGGCCCAGGTCTCCCTTGCGAAGGAGATATGTGATCTTAGTGGGATTTGCCTAGATAAATAACAGTAAATAAAAAATAAAGCTAACGTTAATAAAAACTAGACATGGGCTTTTACAATGTAAAAACAAGTGTGCATTGCCATGTAGCATGTCATTGCAGCAGCATWGGACTTGCAGAAGAACTTTGACCAAGTTCAAATGTGTTTTCTATACCAGCTTGTGCCTGGTCACATCAGCAGGTGTTTTTCATTAAGGTAATTGAGTGACAATATGAAGTTGGACGAGATTTTTTGTTAATGTTGCGTTAGCTGGGTTTTGAACCCTGATCTCCCACATGAAAGACCATGACATAGACCATTAGACTGTTGGAGCTTTGGCAGAGTGTAGTGCCAGGGGTTGGTTTGTATGTGTGCAGAAGGAGTCCACATTGCCAATACAATTATTGACACTAAACTGCATAATATTGCAACAATAGAGCAATATTAAGATAATGATATAGTAAAACATCAAAACACAATCATATTAGTACTGTAAACACTGAACTATTGAGATTAAATATAAAAACTATGGTGTAGTACCAAGTTGAGTACAGCTGGGGGCAGTATTGGACCATTACAAGGCCCCACTGACTCACATTTTATGAATTTGGAATAAAGTTTCAACGTTAATATTTCAAAAACTACAAGTTGTACAAGTACCAAAAGGCATAGCAATCATTTAGCACAGGACCTTTACAGATAGAAATTACAGTGGCAGCTGTAGGACAATGTAGGCCGGAGCATTGGACTTTCAGAATGAACTTTGACCAAGTTCAAACATGTTTTCTATACCAGCTTGTGCCTGTCACGTCAGCAGGTGTTTGTAATTAAGGTAATTGTGTGACAATATGAACTTTGAAGAGATTTTTGTTTGAATTGCAGTAGCTGGATTTGAACCCTGATCTCCTGCATGAAAGCCACAGTGCTCATCATGAAACTATAGGAGATGTGGCAAAGGACAATCCCAGGGATTGGATTGTATGTATACAGAAAAAGTTTACCTTGCCAATGCAATTATTGACACTTAAGTGCAATATATTACAGCAATAGGACAACATAAAGACAGTATTACAGTAAAACATCAAAATACAATCATATTAATATTGTAATCACTGAACTACTGAGTTTAAATATTATGAAACTATGGTGCAGTACCATATTGTGTAGATGCAGCAGGGGGCAGTATTGGACCAATACAAGGCTCCATTGACTGCCATTAAAATTTATGAAATATTAATATTTCAAAAACTAAGTTTTACAGGCACCAAAAGGCATAGCCGTCATTTGGCACAGGGGCTTTACAGATATAAATTATAATGGCTGCTCTAGGACAAAGAATGCAGGAGGAGAAGCATGGCAAAGTTGAGATGACTTGGAGGGGAAACGAATCACAATAGTGTGCATTGCATTGGCAATGCACACTGGTAACGTTGACTGGACTTTCCTTGGAATTGGAGACCGCCACAACCCTGCTAAGTAGGTCAAAAGCACTGGCAAGTGTCACATGAAAGAACACATCTAAGTTATCTTTCTTTACTGCCTTTTTTACCAACAGATACTGTATAAGAAAATAAAATAGATCGTCTTTTGTTTGAATAACTACTACAAATGGACCAGCATCCCTTCAGGATGAGGCCTCCTAGTTCCTCCTAGTTTTTTTGACCCAGTCTTCAGTTTCTCAAAAATGATGGTGAGTTTTGCTCTTTAAGGAGTGAAATTGGGGCTAAAAAGATGAAAAATTTAAAAGAAATTGTTGTGGACAGACAAAACCAATCGGTGTCACAGATTGTTTGGTCATATATTTATCTATTTTAGGGAGGTTTTGATACCAGTTCATTTTGGTGAAGCTAGTGCTAGTGTTATGCAATGCCAACACATGATTTTAAGTTCTTGTGTATTAACAAAACATCCCACAGAAAGGTTTTGTTTCTCAGGAAGTCTCTTGATGTGGTCTGCGTGATGTCGCTAGTATGAGTTCTTACACAGAATTGTACACAGATACATGCACTTTTTTTCTTTTCTCAACCACTTCCTTTTAAATATGAGAGATACAACAGCTCTTCTTCTATTTGTTGACTTATATGTCAGAGTGATTGGTCTAATTTTTTAAAAACAACTAACAGCAATCAAAAGACAGCTGGAGCCAGACTGATGAATTGATATTCAAATATACTTTGGTCAACCCAGTTAATGATAGCTAAGTGACTTAAACCACCACCAGTTTGGTACAGTTTTAGCTGAGACTGATCTATAGCACATGTTCTTAACACTAATTGCACAAATGTTAAAAGTTGAAGGGGGCAGCACCTTAAGCAGGGAGGCTCAGACCTCTCTACATCCACTTCTTCTAGACCTTTTGGGAGGACTCCAAGGCATTCCCATGCCACCCAGGAGACATTGACTCAACGTGTCCTAGGTCTTCCCTGAGATCTACTCCCAATTGGACATACCTGGAAAACCTCCCTTTGGAGACATCTAGGGGTCATCTTTACCAGATATCTGAACCATCTCAACTGGCTCCTCATGATGTGGAGGAGCAGTGGCTTGAGTCTCTCCTGGAGAACCAAACTTCTCACCTTATCTCTAAGGGAGAGTCTAGCTACCTGCAAAGAAAACTYCTTTTGGCAACTCGTATCTACAATCTTGTTCTTTCATTAACTATCCATAATTTGTGACTATATGTGAGAGAGTAGTAACATAGACCGACCAGTAAACAAGGAGCTTTGCCTTAAAGCTCAGTTCCCTCTTCACCACAACTGACCGGCACAAAGATTGCAGTACTGCTGAAGCCACACCGATCTATCAGTCAATTATCCCAGCCGCTTTACATTTGACTGCAAACTGCACCAGTGAGAGCTGGAGATCACAGCACAATGATGTCTGAAAGACAACAACATCCTCAAATGGCAGGCAGAATCCTGAGGCCACTGAACCAGATTTCCTTCTTCAGAGAATTCTGTCTATAAATGTTACAAACAGCGCCTGAGAAAATGGGCAGCCTTGGTGAAGTCCATCTTCCACCCTGTAGGGGTCCGACTCACTTCTGGCAATGAGAACCAAACTATTTCATCAACTGTGTATGGACTGAATAGCCCATAGCAACAAAACCTCTGACTCATACAGAGCATGGTGGAATGCCTTCTACTATAAACGCCTATATCCCCTCAAGGACCCTTGTGAGGGTAAAAGGCTGGTCCAATGTTTCATGGGATGTAACCCGCATTGTTCCTGCTAAATCTAAGGTTTGACCATTGATTTGATTCTATTCTCCAGCCCCCAGAATAGACCTTTCTGGGTAGGCTAAAGAGAGTGATACCCTATAATTGAAACACACCCATTGATCTCTCTTTTATAAGAGGGAAACCACCTGCCACTGCCCTGATGTCCATGCAGTGTTGCAAAGATGTTTCAACCAAAGCAACCCTGTTCCTCATGACCCACTGCCCTGCATGTTTTAGCCGTTTCCCTGCTTCTACACACCTGATTCAAATAATTAAATTGCCAGCTTAGAATGTCATCAAGTTTAGCAGAAGCTTGTCAATCGTTCATTAATTTTAGTCAGGTGTGTTGAAGCTGGGAAATGCCTTAAACCTGCAGGATAGTGGCCCATGAGGAACAGGATTAAAGACCTCTGGTTTAGAGCATGAACCCAATAATGGGTTAAAATAAAGGCTGAAAATAAGACTGAGTATAGGGTACATGTGGCTACCCAATGTGACAAAAGTGGCAATGGGTTTAGTGTAAAATAAATGCAAATGAACTTTTTAGCATTTTGTAGTGAAAAACAATGAAATCCACAGAAAGTTGAGTGATGTTATTTGAATTTCATGTTGCATTGCAGAACCTCCACCAGGTGTCCTCATCTTTTCTCTCTAGATGATACATCAAGTATCTTCCAGTCTCTCAGTCATTGTTGCTGTAGTAGTCCAGTCATCCGGAAGCTTTCTTACCATCTGGAGCCTTTCACAGGTCTTCTCTGAACTCCTTCACAACATTATTCCTTCTTCAACTTCCATCATTTGGTCGTCTTCTCTGATTTTACTCATTTCTTTATTTTTACTACATCAACAGTCATCGTACACACCACCATCTGATGCTGTCTGGTGATACAACAACCTTATAGCCCCCAATCTCCCTCAGGCTACCTCTTCTACACAGAAGGAAGTCTACATTTGTACTCCTGCCTCCACTCTTATACAGCATGTTACCCTGTGTTCCTCCTTCTTTTGGAAAAGGTGTTGACTGCAGATATTTCCATCTTCTTGGTTAAATTCACCACCATCTGGCCTTCCTGGTTATTTTCTTTGACACCAAACCTATCTCCACCAATCTGATACGGTGTMATTTAGATGAACTCGTATGTTTGTTTTGGCAGGTGTTCAGTTTCATCATTCGGATTTAAACAATAAAAGTTTAAACTAAAAAATAGTGTTCAGATGCCCCTTACCTCCAGAAAACAAAGCTGTCATATTTCTGTGGATTTAGGACTTTGAGGTTTAAAACAGGACAAGTATGGACACAAGTCCACTGTCTGAGGCCATGAGAATATCATTAGTAACTTTAACCAGTGCTGTTTCTGTGCTATGATGAGCTAAACCCCGACTGAAACTCCTCATATAGATTATTTCTATCCAGGTGTTCACATAGTTGATTTGCAACTATTTTCTCAAAATTTTTTGAGAAGAATGGGAGATTAGATCTAGGTCTGTCGTTGACCAGAACTCCTGATCAAGATCAGGTTTCTTCAGTAGAGGTTTAATTACAGCAACCTTAAAGGGACACTGCACGGGGCCAAAGCACATGTGCAGGGATGGTGCGATTACATCATTATTGGCACGCACCCCCTCACACCTGGTGCGATGCGTCATCTATAAACCTAACAAAAAGCACTTTGACACATAACCATTCATTGGAATCAGAATCAGAACTGCCTTTATTGTCATTGAACAGAGCACAACATAATACAGTTTGGAACAACCCATCCAAAAGAGAGACAAACACAAACAAACATGGGAGAACATGTGCCCGGGTTCTGCAGCCATTATAAGTGCTACCCTTAGAGACAAATTAAGCATGGATATAATATGGATATTAATTAGGTGAAATGCCTCTGAACAGTCTGGTTGGGATGGGATCTAGCAGATATGTTGATGGTTTGGATGAAGATTATTCTGAGAGCTCAACAAGACAAAAACTGTCCAGACAAAATAAAACAAAGGGCTATCAGGTTCTACTGGCCTTTGCGCATTATTAGTACTGTAACAGATAGGATCTTTTCTGTTCATTTGTGGTTCCCCAAAGACACTCCACACTTTATGTTTCTTGACCTTTCATTTACAAAGGGTGTATTCAGACCTGACAATTTGCTCCGCTTTAAAACAAATCAGAGTTCGTTTCCAGCGTTGGTCCGGWCCTTTTTGTGCAGGTGTGAATACATTCATGCGAACTCTGGTGCGGATCAAACAACCGGACCGAGACCTGCTTTTTGAGGTGGTCTCGGTTCGTTCCCAAAGAACTCTGGTGCGGTACGCTTCAGTTTGCTTCTGGTGTGAATACAGACCGGACTCAAACCGAACTAACTGCATTAAACAAGTGCTTTTTTGGACTTTACAGACCACCGTTGCTGAGCTAAATAAACTGAAATCATACCTGTTTCGTCGTCTCCTGTTAGCAGCTCTGCTGACAGCATGTTGTGGGTCAGAACACGCAGAGCACCTCGTCTCCTTTGGGTTGCAGGACACGTTTACTGACGCCGCTCCAAAATTAGATTATCATCATGGAACCACCATTAAATTAGCTGCTTCTGACATTTTAAATGCTATTGCAGTTGTACTATCAGCATAAATGTGCGCATCAGAACTGCAGTATGCAGGACTTCCTTGTTTTCTTCTGGGTCTGTGGCTCAGTCCCACTCCCGTCCTTTCTGTCCAGTGGGAGCAATGATCGTCACCCTCTTGGCTTTGTTTACAAGTTATAGTTCGTTTGCAAAAAAGCACAATGTGAATGCAAACCGCACCAAACGAAAAAAATAAAGTCCACTTTTGGTCCAGACCAAACAATTGGACCAAAGGACTTTCCTGGTCTGAATACACCCTAAAACATTTTGTTCTATTGGGAATGGTGTGCTAGGACTTTTGGTAGCAGTATGATGAACACAAAATATGAGGGGGAAAAAAAGCAAAAATATATACATTTTAATAAAATTTGCTGCAAAAAGCATGAAGATTTTTGGAGAAATGAGGGGTGAAACCTTGTCCTGTTCACTTCACAGTAGAGACATTTAAAGTTTAAACGGAAAGCTTGACTTTGCATCACAGTTTAAGCACTAACCTTTGAGCCTACACTGTTCAAACATTTTGCTAAAAGTCTTTTTATTCCTACAAACTTCACACTTCTGACTGTGTACATCAAACCATAGACATGTTTGTCTTCTTTCACACCACGTCTCACTCAGATCCTGCACACACTCAAGCTCTCATTGATCCTCATCACATCATCTAACGTCTGTTTCAAACTGGAAGTGGTCTTCTAAAGTCACATCTTCTGTATAAAACACCGTAGAAACCAAAAAGGAATTTGTCTTCTGACCAAAAGCTTTTCCTCCTGACAGAGTTCTAGTTTCATTTACCCTGCTGCTGTCTGGTTTATTTCCACTAGATGGAAACCATTTGTACTAAATGATATGTTTAAAGTTGCTCGTTCTGACTTATCCAGTCATGCGAGGTGTTAATGTGTGACAGTTGGGTCTGTCCCCCCCCTGTCCCAGAGGCCGATTCTTTCCGCTTACAGCTGCTGCTTTCTGTCAGTAGTGAGAATGATGATCAGCATGTGATTCAGTTGTGTAGCTGATGTGTGTGAAAACGTTTTGTGCCGAGCTGTGGTTTCAGATCACCTCTAATGGCCGCAGGCAGGTCTCGTCAGGAGGGTCCGTGCTGCTGCTGGTTTCAATTAGAGCCACGCTAAGGGGCTCTAACAAACACTCAGCTGGGCTAACTGGCTTCATTTCATATTTATGATGAAGAAACACAAACAAAACAGAAGCACTTTGCTCCGCTGCTCCCAGAGGTGTATTTTTCACTCAGGCTGGTTAACACAATGCAAAGACTGTTTTGTGTTACGTTTGCAGTGAAGATGTGTWACAGAGCCAGTGAGTTTAGTTTCAGTCATAGGTTCAAACTGAATAATATGGTCATTTTTGAAAATATAATTTATATTAAARGGATCCATGATTAGTTGTAACATTAGACCAGGGGTGCCCAAACATGTTCCCTGAGAGGGCCAAAATGAAAATCAATTTGAGGGCTGCGGGCCAAATGCAATAATATACTAGACATGGGTTTTTACGATGTAAAAACAAATGTGCATTGCCATGTAGCATGCCATTGCAGCATGGCTTTGCCTGCAGCAATGAATATGCAGAATGAAATGTGACCAAGTACAAATGTGTTTTCTGAACCAGCTTGTGCCTGTCACATCAGCAGGTGTTTGTAATTA
>NW_013953048.1:272274-275857 GCF_001266775.1 Austrofundulus limnaeus
GCCTACAGTATTTTTACAGTATTTATTTTACAGTTAAAATATTTATATTTATATGTTTATCAAATAAAGAATAATGTTACAACTAATCAGGGATCCCTTTAAAGAAACGAGTGTTTCTTGAAGGAAGGCGTAATGCTCAGTGTTAAAGTGCAGGTGCTACATCACTGGACTGTGACTGTGTGAGACCAGTTTGCGATTCAAAATAGTTGAGAATATTTGGCATGTTTTCTGACTCCAGAAATCCAGTCTGGCAGCTTGACTTCAGCCAAGCATTGGTGACTGGATCTGACTTCGGTCCAGCTCATTAGGATTCTGTGTGTGTTGTTAGCAGGTCTGAAGTCTGCAGAGAGCTGCATGTTTCCAGAGCTCGTCTCCTTTTCCATCACATTTATTTACACTAACAGCAGCAACAAACTGGCTTTGACCGAGTTAGTGAAGTTTATTCAGCGTGTTGTGAGTAGAATATTGAAGTATGTGCACCCCTGAGATTAGCTGGAGTGATTTACAGAAGTCATATCATGCTTTTAAATCCTTCTTTTTTCATACATGTCAGGTTTTGTCTGTATATAAGACAGATTTTCCCTCATTTTGCAGGTATATGGACGTATAGGACAATATCACTGTACAAGTAAAGGTCCAAAGGGGTCGAGGTGGACTTTTTCCACATTTAAATACTTCAGTTGAGGTCCATATAATGTGGAACTACGATGCTTTGGTCTGAATTCTTCCATGTTGTAACTCCACAAGCAGAGTTGTAAAGTAACTAAATACAAAGTAGAATTTTTGGGTATCTGTACTTTACTTGAGTAATTATTTTTCAGCCTATTTTTACTTCTACTTCTTACATTTTCACACAATAATCTGTACTTTGTACTTCTTACATTTTAAAAAAGACAAGAAGTAGAAAGTCGTTACTTATATTTCATTTTTGCTGGTTTTTATTCCAGCTTGTTATTGCAAAAAATAAATACTTTCCATATAAATTGTGGCTTCTAGATAGAGTGAATTTAATTGTGGATAGATGAGAAGTATAAATATATAAAACTCTGAAACTGTATTAGTTTGTACACAAACGCTCCACTCCAGCAGGACAGAATCATTAAGATAAAAGTACTGTATTTAAGAATTATTTGTATTTCATGAATTATATTATTGCATTTGGCTGCAACCCTCAGACTTTCATTTTAGAAAATGTTTGTGAAGCTTTGATATATGTATATAAACTGAAACAGCTGGACTAGTGCATCCTAAATTTAACATAAATTAATTATTTTAATACGACAGTCATTTCTGCAGTTTTTTGGGAGGTCACCTCCTAATAAATGTCATTACAGAAAATCTAACTGCTCATTTTAGATCAATACTTTTACTTTTAATACTTAAGTACAAAAAATATCAGATACTTCAAGACTTTTACTCAAGTAATATTCCTAAAGGAGAAGAAAAAAAATTGTGTAGGTCTTCTGGACGGGTTCTTCTCTAATGAAACGTTTCGTCTCTCCTCCAAGAGACTTCTTCAGTCTGAGAGTTTCAGGCAAAATTCAGGCTTTTAAGCCCTGCCTCCATGTGACTGATACTCACATCACATGGCTATCGTTGACACCTAATTAACACATTGTTAACAGGGGGTGGAGTGATACTGGCAATAGCAGCACTGTAGGAGGGGGACAACTGAAAACGGAGGCCTCCACCTCTGTTTAATGATGGACGGTCTTTCTTCACAAAAATGTCTTCTTTTACTCCTCTCTCAAACCAACGTTCCTCTCTATCAAGAATGAGAACATCCTCATCTCTGAAAGAGTGACCGCTGGCCTGTAAATGAGTGAAAACTGCAGAGTTCTGGCCATTAGACGTAGCTCGTCTGTGTTGGGACATTCTTTTGAACAGTGGTTGCTTTGTTTCCCCGATGTATAACTGGTCGCAGTCCTCCTGGCACTTAACAGCATATACAACATTGCTCTGTTTGTGCCGGGGCACCGGATCTTTGGGGTGAACCAGCCTTTGCCGTAATGTGTTTTGGGGTTTGAAAGCTACTGGGACATCATGTTTAGAAAATAAACGTCTCAGTTTCTCCGAAACACCTGCAACATACGGAATAACCACTGGTTTGGGTCTGGGTTTGGGGTCTTCATTTTCACCTGAAGGTTGCATGGAGTCCTGTCTGTGTTTCCTGTCTGCTTTCAGGAAAGCCCAGTCAGGATAACCACACTGCTCCAGGGCCTGTCGTGTGTGTGATTTCTCTTTCTCCCTGGCTCCTGGGTTTGTAGGGACACTGTCTGCTCTGTGRTACAGAGTCCTGATCACTCCTAACTTGTGTTCTAGTGGGTGGTGGGAGTCAAAACGCAAATATTGGTCTGTGTGGGTGGGCTTACGATTTTTTACCTGGATTACTGAGATGCATCAGGACATTCCTAAAGGAGACTTTAACTTTTACCAAAGTAATATTTTGGTAATATACTTGTACTTTTACTCAAGCATCACTTTGTGGTACTTTATTCAACACTGTCCACAAGCCCCTCTGTCACCACTTTAGTCTGAGCTGTGTCTCAGATCAACACGTTTTGAGGCTGTCTCTTTAAATCCAAATGAGGCTTTTCACACCCGTCACCTCCAGCTTCCAGAGCGGTTCATTCCAGTTTGATAGCAGAGACACAACATAATTTTATTTACAAATTGTTTAAAAGATGTCAACAACGTAATACTTGTCCATCCAGCTCACATGTTGGAGCTAGAATCATAATAATTCAGAAAAATGTCAGGAAATACATAAAACTGAAGGGATACTGAAATGATACATTTTGACAGCATTTAAAATTAGTCTGCCTTTGGTGAATTATTTTGAAAATACAGATGTTGTGCTTATTTCTTTTCCTGTTGGTGCAACGTGATCTTTGTAGATTGGCTCTGGAGCAGCTCCCGTGAAAATAGGATTGAATCTAATTTTTGGCAGATTGCCGTCCTCTAACCACCATGTGAAGCCAGTGTAAATTGATTATAAGGGTTGTGTATTTGCTGCGGAGGTCGGAGCGGAACCACATCCAGTTCAAAGTAGGGTTTAAGAGTGATAACTGTTTCTGCACACCAATACAGGAGCACCACGGCAGCTTTTACTGATGAATATTTATCACTCTTTTTAATCAGTCATTTACACCAAAGTGTGAGATCAGAATATTTCAGTGAACTCTTTTCATAACACTGTTTGGTTAAAATGACAATTCAGATTAGGGCTGCCACAAACGATTATTTTAATAATCGATTACTCACCGATTATTTTTTTCGATTAGTCGACTAATCGGATCATACGTTAATTGAATTTAAAACATATACCTTATCGTGCCAGAATGCAGCTGCTATTATATAACCATGGTTAGATTTTAGCTACATGCTAACTAAAAATAATTGCTGTGGAAGGCAAGTCCTGCTCTGCAGATATTGCACAGGTTTCTCTTTCATTTHCTTAAAATGATCCCACACTTTTGAGCTCCATTGTCAGGTAGCCATGATACCAGAGCCTGTCTGTATAATGTCTTGTGACGTCCACGGCCTACCCCAGTTACGACTACTGTGCATGTGTGTCAAGGAC
>NW_013953048.1:276002-278722 GCF_001266775.1 Austrofundulus limnaeus
AAGAAAACGATTAATCGATTATTAAATTAGTCATCGATTCATTTAATAATCGATTAGTCATCGATTAATTGTGGCAGCCCCAATTCAGATCAATATACAAATTCACAGTTTGACAGTGGTGGGCAGAGCTAGTACAAAAATTAGCTCTGCAGTTTCTAAAGCGCTAATGAAAATATTTAGGTCTGCAACTTCAAAAGCGCTTATGCCGTAGAAAAACTAGCAAAAGCTAATTTTAAAGCACAAGTTCAAAATGACACTTACTATTAAGCACAACACTGCCAACTAGCAGTGTATGAACCCTTGTACAACTTAATCCTACAACCCCCGATTGCTGGGGATGTGATTTCATGAAACAGAACTTTATCTCCTGGTGTAAAAATTTAAAAGTTGTTGAGGATTGCTAGTTCGGCTGCTTCTTTGTCTTTTTCTTTTGTTTGTTGTAGATTTTTCATTAAAGAAGCATCAATAAAGTAATTTTAAAACTGTTTATTGGAAAACTGAAGCGATGCATTCTGGGTACCTGACGGATTTGATTTGTGACGGGAAACAAAAGCACGGAGTACAGGAAACTATCTGCAAACTTCAAAATAAGAGCTTGGATTTTAAAGTTTTCCATGTAGTTGCTCCAATTGACCACTAGATGTCTTTCTTCATAAGCATATCATTTTTAAATCATTTCTAACACCGTTGGCCGATTGCTTCGACCAGTTACGTCAAGTATTGAGCTCCAGAGTTTAAACCTTTTATTTTTTAAAAGGAGCTATGATTGTAAATTAAAATAAATCAATACATACAAAATTTTAGTATGAATTACAATCATTAACTGTTTTTGCTGGGAAAGGGAGTTCAAGATAATGATGACTGGTAGATAATTAGTTTTTAGCGGTACTGCATTTTAATTTTAGAAAGCGCAAATCTGCTTATGAATTATAAAAATTAGAAAGACCACTAAAGCGCAAACAAAATATTTAGGTCCGCAATTAGCGGATTTACGCTTTAGCGGACTGGTGCCCACCACTGCAGCTTGGTCAATACAAGACTTGAGCAAAATGCCTTTTAAAAAGGAAAAATCAGAGTTTGTCTGTAAGAAAGCTTTCTCAGAACAGAGGAAGAGAAATCTTGACCTGTAGAGTCAAGAGGTCCTTTTGGAAGAGAGGTTCATGCTACAAAAACTCTGACCCAAACAGAATATTAATATACCTTTGCAGCACCAGGAGAATCTAAACCCAAATTTTTTGCCTCCTAGAGACTTCAAGTCCACAACAAAATGCATTTAATGGCTAAAAAAGGGGATTTTGCAGAAATGTCCCTTTGACTTGAGTTATGGTGACACCAGGTCTGAGTCCAGGTCTAGGCCTGAAGAAATGCATCCTGCCCCCCACCTTTCATGCTAGAGATTTAGACTAAGATCATTTTGTTATGAGAAATAAAAAATAACGCTGTGTGTGCATCTTGTGTGATCTGTTAGTGTTGGGGTTCAAGTTCAGCAACTACCACATATCTGTAAAATTAACTGAGTTAAAGGCATTTCTGTAACTGCTAAGGTTGATCTGCTCTGGCGACCATCTTTAATTATGTCTGCTTCAGAAATTAATTACTTGTAGATGTCGACCCAAATATTTATTTTTAGGTTTCATTAAAATTTGTTCAGTGGTTTAGATTCTTAAAATATTTTGCAAATAGTCCAGACAAATGACACACGTGCAGGAAAACACATTATGACTCTCTTTGCCTTCAGCGGTGGGTGATAATAAAGAAAGAGAAATGAAAAGGGATGTTGTCAGAAGTGATCCGTCAAAAGGAAAACCGCCTGTCTCCTGATCCTCTGGAAGCAGACGGGTGTCTGTCTGAATTGGCCTTCAGTCCTCCCGCACGCCTCGGATTCTCTATGTGACCCAGACCACTCAAAAAGGAACAAGTGCTGTCTTCTATGGCTCGTTTCCTCAGCAACCACGCTGGCAGGTCAGGCGCCGGTGAAGCATAGCGGAGCCATTTCCTAATAAACTGGCTCTATTATCATTGTGTTTGTTTGCTTGTGTGTTAAAACACGTGAAGTGGCCGATGGTTGTTGTCCTGACTCCAGATAGCTGCATGTGACGGGCTGAACTTGTTAGCAGCTGTTACAGATTTCCACCATCAGCAAACACAGAAGAGCATTAAGCAGGTTACCGTATTTTTCGGACTATAAGCCGCACCTGCCATTTTTTWAAAAAAGTCCGCAAACATTAACATATAAGCCGCACCAGACTATAAGCCGCACCCCCAACATAAAAAAACAGTACACCCAAATTTGCCGTCAAAAAAGTGAATTCAACATCAAAACATAAAAAGCAAACCTTTAGGAATTAAAGTTCGGAGGAATACGTTTCATTTAACTGACCTTATTTTGGTAGTTTTCTTTAACAGTTTCTGGTCCAACAAAACATCTCTTTCATCTTCCTCCGGCGCACTGAAAACATCGATGTCCTCTTCAGTGTCGGAGTTAAACAAGCTCAAAAAAGCTGCGTCACACAGCGGTATCTGTTCAGTGTTGCTTCCTGTGTTGCTGTCCTCCCGGGATAATGCTGGCTCTGAAGCTGTGGTGGGATAGCCCTCCCGCTCCAGCATACGTCAATGCATGGGATTCCTTCCCCGGGGACGTTTATCCATAAACTGGTCCTGGATTAATCTCCAAAGTTTTTATCAGTCAGATTCCACCATGAAAAATGTCTGTTTTATCC
>NW_013953048.1:278798-279962 GCF_001266775.1 Austrofundulus limnaeus
TTTTTTTTTTTTTTTTTTTCCTTTATTTTTTTGAAGCGAGTGATTGAAGCAAATGGAGCATAAGAGCCCCCTGGTGGCTGAAGAAAAAAATCCATGTATAAGCCACACCGGTCTATAAGCCGCATGGTTCAAAGTTCAGGAAAAAAGTCCGAAAAATACGGTAATCAAAAAGAAAAAAAGAAAAAGGTCCTCTGGATGGGTTCTTCTTTAGTGAAATGTTTCGTTTCTCCTCCGAGAGACTTCTTCAGTCTGATGAGTTTCAGGTGAACTCAGCCTTATAAGCACTGCCTCCACATGGACAAACAGGTTAATCACATGCAGAAGAGGGCCATCGCCTAACAAAAGGCTTGATTAGCTCTATTGTTCATAGAGGGTCATATGCCCCGTCACCTGACTTATTGGTTTGGATGCTGTGGATCTTAGGTGTCGTGTTACATGTATGTAGTGAATGCAAGCGGGRCTCAACGTCCCCTTGTTTTTGTCTTTCATTCAGTTTTGTAATTCCAAAATAAACTAAAGAATAACTTTGGCTAAAGTGACATTCAGGTGCGTAAAGGCAATAAAATAATTCATCCTGTTTGAAATCTTGCTGGATCTGGCAGTTGAAAAGTTAAAAATGCTTCAACAGGATGGATTTGTACTATAATTCAGTGATTTAATATGATGCCACTTAATGCTTTAGCATAACCAATAGCTCCTGCTTCCAATGAACTGTTTTCTGATGGTAAACAAACAAAACCTATTGATGGCATGAAGTGATCCGTCACTGAAAATAAGATCTATGAGGCATCAACCTGAAGAACAAACTAACTTTCTGAAACTTCTGAACAAGACGGCTGCAGCCGTCATGTAAACGTGATGTCATCGTGTTTTTACTGCCATTGTGCTGCCATGGCATGACTGAGCCTGCATTTTWCTTTCTTTGGTTGATTTTTGGTAAAATGTAGCCAACTTTTTAAAATTTAAGTCTTGTTTTTTTTCTCTTTGATGTGATCGTCTTTCTGTTCCGCCATTTTTATGGCACTTTTCAATTAAGTTCAGTTCCATTCAGTTCACTTATATAGTGCCAAGTCACAACATACGTTGTCTCAGGGCACTGTACATAAAAAGAACAATCTAAAGAAGAAGCCAGCAGATTGTGTTGAATCACTTCATCACAGTCTC
>NW_013953048.1:280102-283075 GCF_001266775.1 Austrofundulus limnaeus
CAATAAACATGTAGAGAAGAGAGACTAAAGACAACAGCAGAGTGAGGAAATGTGCTCAGTTTGTGCTCCAGCAGTCTAAGTCTAAAGCGGCAGAAATGAAGAATAATTCTGGAAACCTAAGTCTAACTATATAATTTATCAAAAAGGAAAGTCTTCAGTCTAATCTTAAAAGTAGACAGAGTGTCAGCCTCACGGACAGAAACTGGAAGTTGGTTCCACAAGAGAGGAGCTTGATGACTGAAAGCTCTGCCTCCTATTCTACTTATAGAAACTCGAGGAACCACAAGTAAACCTGCAGTCTGAGAGTGAAGTGCTCTGTTAGGAAAGTATGGAACAATAAGATGTTTAAGATATGATGGAGCTTGGTTGTTAAGAGCTTTGTATGTTAGGAGTAATATTTTAAATTCTAAACACTTTTGATCTGCCCGCTGCATCTTCTTCTTCTGTGGTTTGCAGGTTTGTCTGCAATTACGACCAATAGAAGTGATTGTGCCCCCAGCAGCTCATGTATTGCATTGCAGTTACAGATGAACATTTATGTGGATAAATAATACGGGTAAATTTTATAATTGACATAGTCGATTATGTTGACCAATTGTTGCGGCCCTAGCTGCGAGCAGAGCATAAAGAGTGCCCAAACGGAGCACTACTAAGCCACAAAAACCCCTGAAGGAACACTTGCATCCCACCTTTGTTGGGAACACTGCAGCTAGACGTGAAAAAGAACGAGGACAAAGCCATGCTGCTCATGGAGGCTCCAGGGCACACTGGAGCAGAAAGGCCAGGTGCTGTGTCCTGACCATTCCTAGTTTGGAGCAAGTCCAGATGGAATTTTGGACTCAGTGCAGCTCCTAAATATCAAGAGTCCACTAAAGAACTCCATGTCAATCACAGAGTTTCTAATCTGATTGGCTACCCTGCCTGGCCACCCCCAATAAAGCTGTCAATCACTGTGTAGTGCACATAGAGTAGATTAGCGTTTCAAATTAGAAGTTTCAGACTCCTTACCCATTGGTGGTGGTAATGCTCCATTAAGTTTGCCAACTAACTGCCAATAAATAGCACAAGGAAAAGAAGAAACTTCTTCTCGTGGCCACGCAACAATAACGTGACCACAAGATAATTTTGAGCAATGAGCATGACACAGACACCATTGGAGACAGATTTCAAATGATGTTTTTGTTTTGAACTGTTCAAAGGAAGCCTACCCCACTGTTATTATTATTATTATTATTATTATTATTTGGTGTATAGTGAGACTGTGATGTATCCAAATTTCTATTTGTGTACTGGATGTTCCAGGTTTAGTATCGACTGCAGTTCTAGCATTGAAAACATACCCATGTATCTGGTAAATAAAAAGTTTTAGTATTCAAATTTTGTTGTACCATTCATTGCAATTTTATAACTGCAGGGAATTTAGATAAAATAGCAATTTTACTGTGCCACCCTTCTACAGTCTGTTCCTCTGCCTGGCCGCCCCAAGAAAAACATTCTAGACACGCCCCTGAACGGGAGCCCACTGTGTTCCTAAACCATCGGAACACCATGCAAAGACCTGGTACTAATGTTTTATTATGTAGTGAGGTCATCATCAAGCATGGGGGCAGAGGGGTTATTCCTGCTGCCTCACAGCAAAAAAATCTGAGGTTGAGACTTTTTTCTTCTTCAAAACTAAACAAATCTTTATTTTTTTGTATTGAAGTATTTTACTTTTTGGTAACAAAGTTCACTTCAACTTGAACTTAGAGTGAAAATCTAAACTTAGTATCTTCTATTTTGTTAACACAGATGTGAGTAGTTTCAAGATTCTTGTTTCTCACTTGGTAAAATGCAACCTTCCTGGAAACAGACGGTCCTCTGAAACTACATGGGAGCTCTTTTACATAATGAGAACAAAAGCCCACTGATCACACTGAGAGGGAACAGGAAACTGAGTGAGAGAGTAAAGGGCCTACAATAATGACACATCATCAGTAGCTCCAGTCACTGAATGGTTTAACCAGTAATTATCGGTTTAGTAAGATTAAGACCAACCTTGTCGACCGTTAAGAGACGTTCTGAAAACAAGTTTCAAACTGACTGGAAATGAAACCCACTGTCTCACATTATAAGAAATAAAAACCCAGCCTTCCTTTATTAGTGCTTATCGCCTGCTGCCTTCAATGTCAGTTTTAGACTGAGATCAACTTATGTTGAGAAATGATGCTGTTTTAACCATTTTAGTCAAACTTTGAAAATAGTTTTAGAGCTTTTAGCTACAAAACTTTTCTAAACGTGTAAGAGGGACTTTCAGCTGCTGCCGTGTGGTTCATAAGGYTATATTTGCTAACAGACGAATGGGACTGAACAATATTTAAACTAATATTTTGTGAAATAAATAGTTTTTGGAGTATGTGCTGTGACCAAATTGTTAGCACCAAATGTTAATCAGTTATAAAGATACAATTGTTGGATGGACTTCGATGAAACTTTCAGTAATAAATCCAGTGGCTGGTGAGATGGTTTGCCAACAGATGGCAGAATTTATTTCAAACTTTAAAAACTAAACTTTAAACAAAAGTACTGTGCAATTTGTCAGTGATCAGAGTATGTATAAAGGGAAATTCTATCATCACACAGTATACCTATCAAAACCAATTATTTAACATGCCAGAGCTTGTTGGATATTAAAACAAAAATAATAAATAACATCAAATAACCAGTTTCCAGACTCCTTTGCTGTTAGAAACAAGTTCTCCCGTTCTCATATCCTCCTGCTATACACTGCAGGTGCTCTSATCTCTGTGGCCAACTGTCCGCCTGCACCCCATGCTAAATCACGCTATATTGCCTTATATGTATTAGCTCGGTGCTAGCTCGACAAACAAGCTAAACTGAGGACCTCCATCCATATTTTCAGTTGCAGCTGAGTCATTTTTGTGTTCCCCTCCCTGTCATGTGGATGGAGGACCTCAGTGATGAGAGGAGAAT
>NW_013953048.1:283100-285300 GCF_001266775.1 Austrofundulus limnaeus
CCATTTTGCCTTAGCCGTTAGCTTCACCAGCCGATCACATGGTCACCTGGTTTCTGAGCACTCCAACTGTTCTATATAAAACTCCTTGGTCAACGCTCTCTGGTTTCATTTAAAAGAGTCGATCATCAGATATTGTCCAAGATTAACCTTCAGGGTGGATATAGCTCGCTCACACTGAGGACCTATCCACGTCATCATTTACTTGCTTTGTGTGTAAATAAAATGGATAATTGATATATTTTTAAAATTTTACAAAACTAAACAGCCTACAGTATTTTGACAGCCTTTTCTTTACAGTTAAAATAAATGTTTATTAAATAAAGTCTAATGTTACAACTAGTCAGGGATCCCTTTAAAGGTACCTCTGCTGTAACTTTTCAACTGTTGTTCATCCTCTGACCTGTTTGTCCCCAAGTCGCCTTTACACGGACCCCGGAGTGTCAGCATGTGTTTGAAAGCTTTAAATCTATTTAGTGCCATGTGCCTGGAGTYTCTGCCTCACATGGATGTTTGAGGGGGAGCTGGAGCTTCTACTGCAGAAAGGTAAAGACGTAGCTGGTTATTCTGTTTGTTATTTTCCCAACATAAGGCAGCTAAATTACTTGATCATCTTGGATGGAAACCCTGGCGGGGTTGGGTGGGTCTGGACCCCCACCACATTTGGAAAAACAAAGATTGTCCCTTCCAATGTATCATTTGTGGAAATTTTCCTTTAAGGCAAAATAAAGAAAATGAAGCGTATAATATTTATTCAGGCAAAACAATGCATTTGACGCTTAACTACTATGCCCCGCCCCCTCACCAGCCTAACAGCGGTTTGGTTCATTGAACCACTGGAGGGGTGAAACTACCATGTGTATTTCACTTCCTGTCTCAATGTGTTGTGTTCAGGCTAATTAATGTTCCTTAATCTCACACAGGGGGCTGAGGTTTGAGCCCAACTGAGGGAGTTCCATTTTTATTTTATTGAAACCATAATATTGTAGCTTTTTGTAGATGTTAGCAGTATTTTTATAATCTATGAAGTGACTTTTGATTAGAAAGAACAATAAGTCTTGTTTGGTCTGTCTGAAGAATAATTTAGTTATGGATGAGTGTCAGATGCATAGTGATGTTTAGTTTATGGTTTTATTAATTATTTTTCAAAATAAGAATAAAAAGCTTTTGTTGTAACTCACATGACCAGGAAGCTGAGTTGAGAGCTTTAAAGAAGCTTTTTAAAAACTGTTGACCCAGGTGGGTGGAGTAGGACATTTGGCACTCTTATTTTAGTTTCTACAAATGATGAAACATTTGGAACAAACTAAGTTTTATTATTAATAGATAGCCTTTTGTTAGCTATCCTTGTAAACCCAAACTAATGGTAATTAGTTCTGTTAATACTTTCCTCCTGTTCCTTTGTTAAACACAAGACTAAACAATTAATCCCTTTTCTTTTTGTCCCAAATCAAATCAATCGAATGTTTTTGTTTTCCTGTCTGAGCCGCGTCATAACAGCTGTGTTTTCAGAGAACCTCAGACCTTTTCCAGTAAACTTGGTTCTTTTATTGACATCGTATTTAAAAATCTCATTTCCTGTCAGCGATCAGACAAATCAGTCCTTCAACACTCATTAAGTGATGAAAATGTGATGTAGATGTGACCTCTGCTTATGTCGTGGGTTTTTCAGTAAACCTGCTGGGTCCAGCCTGTGGGTGGAGTGAAACACGGTGCTGGTAGTCCATTCCTCCTCTAACAGTAATGTGCTTAGAGGAGGGTCCTCATGGCCGCAGTTTTAAATTAGGTTTTTATTTGAAGCAATATTAAAAGAACTTTAAAGAGTTCCATCTTTGTTCCTTTTTATTAAAAAAGCTACCGTATTTATTCAAGTATAATACGTCAAATTAAGTCCATAAAATCATCCATAAAGTTGGGGGTAGTACGATACTCGGATAAATATTTTTACTTATGTATTTTAACTGAAATATCGTCTTCATTCACAAAATGCCGGAAATGAGACCGCGTCGTAAAAAGCAGCTGAAACGAGCTCACCTCTGACACTCCTCCGTGCTTCAGAGCGAGATAATAACAGATCCAGGCAGGTGACATGATGTGAAAAAAAAGGGGGAAAAGTAATCCTGCAGTTCAGTAATGATAACAAACTAATGACATTAGCGTGTGACCGGGCCACTGCTGGAACAACAACAAACACATGTTCGTC
>NW_013953048.1:286214-288425 GCF_001266775.1 Austrofundulus limnaeus
GTGTATATACTGACAATATTTATGAATGTAGGCATGTATGTATGTATATCTTTATATATGTATGGGTATGTGTATATATTTATATATGCCTTCCATGTATTTATCCATTTGTTTTTCAGGTGATCGGACAGATGTTGGGTGTGTGGTCCTGTGTTTTGTTGGTGTATATTTAATATACTTCTAATCGCTATTTCAATCTTTCTAATTACTTTTCTCTCTGTTTTTCTCTCTCTATTTTCTCTTCACTTTAAAAAAAGTCACTGATGATGAAGAAATAAATAAACTAAATAAACTAATAATATTTGATTTCATTTTCTACTGAAGTGACAAACAAAAAGTGTTGTGTTATCATCAAATGGAATACATTTTAAAAGCTTCGACACATTGACCAAATCCTTCACATATAAAATAAACACATTTGGTCCAAGCACAGAACCCTGAGGAACTCCACTATCAATATTTCATAATTCTGACCTTACATTATTTATTTGAACAAACTGTTTCCTATTATTTAGACAACTAGACACCCATTCTATTTAATTACGCCGAAGAACACTTTGAAAATGAAAACAAACAAATATGGAAAAGTTTTTCTTTTTTTATATCCATCCAAAACATCTGAACCAAACCATCATGAAGCAAATACATTTACTGGAAACACCCTAATACTTATATACTCCTTTAGTTCACATCTAAGAGATTCAAATTATTTAGGACAAATAGTTTGAATATGGGTCTGGAAGTTTTTAGGTCTCCAACCCCCCTGCCCCCCACCTCCACCCGCACCAGTTAATATCACAACTATCCCACTCAGTGTGTTTTCTGACGCTCAGCTCCTGTCTGCCTAAAACCTGTAAAACTGCTCGAGTTTTAACTGTTTTCGTTTTAGCTACTGTTGTTTAGCCGTGGCGGCCATTAAAGCTCCCTGTGCGTTAAGATGGCTGTGATGGCGCTGAGGCTCCGCCCCTGTTGTGAAGAACAGCCAGGCCTCAGCCAATCACAGCTGCGCCTGCTGACAGTTCTTCTGGTGTCTGTTAGAGGATGCTGTCGCAGGTTATTCTGAGAAGAAACTTTGACAGAGTGGGACTTTCCTCCTCCTCACGTCTTGGTTGTGCTGACGAGGCGACTCGATCTCACTTTGCAATCAGCTCGTTTGGAGCTTTTATTGTGACATCAGTCAGGTCAGCAATCACCTTATTCTTTTACTGCTTTTACTTTCTTCTAGAGGTTTTCATTTCAAGTTTTTACCAGACTACTTTACTTTGTGCTATTTTAACTAGTTCTATAATTAAACATGCAGCTCAAATGGGAAGTATGCTGCCTTTTAATAACTTGTAGACTTGTGTAGTTAGATTTTATTTCCTCTGTATCGTAAGATGTATGATTGTTTGAAATCTTGCTGTGCCTCGCTGCTGTGAGTCATTCAAGGTACTCACTTCAATGGACCATAAGCACCTGTGTGTGTGTGTGTGTGTGTGAGTTGATATATACGTAAGCATTCAGAGTTACTGAGAACTCTGTGTTTGTGGTTGAGTGGGACTCTGTGAGTCATGTTCCTCTTTTCATTCATGACTGCGCAGCAAGGACGAGCAACAACAGGAGAGGAGATTTAACCAGATGAAAAGTTTGAACAGGCGGTGAGTACTCTGAGATGACTGACGTGGTTTTGTCTGTCCTCTGGCTGCTCCCCTGCAGCGTCTTTACTGATCCAAGTCTCTGGTCTGCTGGGGGCAGATCAGGTTCTGGGCTTCAGTTCTAAGCGGTGGATGGATCCTCACAGACCAGACGAGGTCATCAGTTCAGCTCAGACACTCAGAGTTTCTTCTTCTCTGGTAATGTTTCTTAATTTAGAGTTGGTTACCGTTTGTAGTTTGGTTCAGTTCTCTCTTTTTTTTTTTTTTTGTTCCCTTTTGGTTTTCAACTTTTACTTCATGCATTTTCTTCCCCTGCCAAAACAAATAAAAACATTAAAGCGTAATTTATTTTTTTGCTTGCACTTGTTTTTGCAAATAAGCAAATGATTCGGAACAGATTTACAGCGGGTAAAAAAGGTATTGAACACGTCACCATTTTTCTCAGTAAATATATTACTAGAGGTGCTAATGACATGAAATTTTCACCAGATGTTGGTATGATGTTGAGACATTCTTGATAAAAATCTGCTTCCATCTACCAGGATGATGAAGATGAAACGTGGCTGGACATTTCAGC
>NW_013953048.1:289664-292515 GCF_001266775.1 Austrofundulus limnaeus
CATTAGCACCTCTAGTAATATATTTACTGACAAAAATGGTGACGTGTTCAATACTTATTTTATGTATGTATGTAATTTGTGTTTTTTTTCATGCCACCAAAGATTAGCAGAGTAAAAATGTGGTGGAGCTTTAGGTTTGGTTTCTGCTTGTCTGAGTGCCTGGGTTTGTTTTTTAGCAAAATATCTCATGAACTGGACAAATTTAAATTAAAACATCACTCACCTATGTCCAGCTGTAAAGCTTGTCCATAAATTACAGGCATTTCTACTCCAGTTTACATGAATCCAGACGTGTAGAGAAAACCTCCTAGATCATTCAAAAACTTTAGATTACTTCCTCGTCCTCCCTCCCTGTTCCTCTGCCGCCGCAGACACCGTAATCTGTGCCCCCATGTCCTCGTCCCATGGGAGTTTATTGCAATCACATGAACAAATATAACAAAAATATAACAAAACATTCTTTCTGTCCTTTTGTTAAATGTCTGACTCTATAAAGAGTACAATAATAAAACATACTTGGTGTAAAACCTCTAAATCAAAACTATAAATGCAGCTTGAATGTTGATTTTTACAACCGTTAGCTTTAGCACCTCTAGTGGGAAAAACGAGCGTGTGCTTCACCCTACGGCACGTGGCGACATAAAAGCAACTTAAAATAACAATAAACTTAACTTTTTCCTTCACAAACTATCGTAAAACATGCAATAACATATCTCACAATTGTACACAGCATCATATGTCCATTACATAAAACATTACCTGAATTAGGGTGGAAAGAATCACGAGAGTGATTGTCAGCAATGTTTCCTCATGCAAGTGAGTTTATTGCAATGAGGAAAGTGGTGCAACCCCACCCTAGTGGTAGGCAAGATAATCGATCCCTGAGCAACAGAGCCTCAGGCTCACTAGCTGATCAGCAGAACAATTGAGGCTCATAATCATCATAAAATTAGCAGTGTTGCTACTGTATTTAACTTTAACAATAACTATTTCTGTTTTGAACTTTGCTCATATTCTCATACTTGTTCCCAAATACAAAACAAAACAATTTAACTTGAAATCCTTTTTAAATCAATAAAATCTCAGTTCAGTCACTGTGTTACAGAATGTGAACATACTGTGTGCTGTTTCAATCCATCACACACAACCTATCCCTGACCCCAGTACCTAAAATTAACCATTAATCCTGATCCCTCATATTAACCTCAGAACCCCAACCCAACCCAGAAAAGCCGCAGGCGACAATGACTGATGCGAGGGGGGCACCCACCCGACGCGTCAAAACTGTACGCAGACGGTCCCTGACCAAGCATCAATATGTTGACGAGTCGGGAGTGAGAACGTGTTGGGTTGGCATGTTCACATCAGGGGCGGAGCCAGAGGGCTCCAGTCTCGTGCCACCTTTGGCACCTGATTGGCTACCTCCATTTGATCAACAAGTGGCGTGGGGTTTGCGTATGGCATTTCAAAGATGAGCATGCGCTGGTGGAAAAGGGCCATTAGAGACATTTGAGGTTAGCTGTGGAGGCCATTTTGAATTTTAAAATCCAGAGTAGTTTAATTTATTTGTGTGTGCCCCCCTAAAAACTACCTTGGCCACCCCATAAAAAATGTGTAGCTCCGCCCCTGGCTCAGCTGTCAGTTTGACTGCAACATGACAGGAGGCGAATGGTGAAGCACGTGATTTATTTATTTATTTACTTATTTATTTATTTATAGAAAATTCAAATCATTACATTAAGATTTTGGGGGTCAACAAAATCTTCTCCTGCAGAATCTTTCATTTCAGGCTCACCCTGTTGGCCAGATGTCCCACCCAAGTAGGGCTTCTGCAACGCCCTGAAATGAACGTTTGAACTTAGTTTTTGTTTTTCATTGCGTGCAGGACAAAGAACTAGGATTAACTCTCCTCRACATGAGAACTAATGTAATGACTGTCAGAGTTTGTTTGTTGTGCTACTATGACTCACTGCTGGTGTGTGGTCAACTAACACTGTGTCAGTTTGCAACAGTTTTTACTGGGATTTTACCTGACGAGTGTTGTCTGAATCAGTTTTCAGTTCCTTGAAGGAATGGATTTCGCCCTCCAAGATTTATGATGAGAAAAGTTGGAGTTCACATTTTAAAGGTGAGATCTCACTGAAAATCATGAGGCGTCACGCTCAGAGACCGTGTTGGGAACGACTCTCAGCTACTACCACGTCAAATTTTAGCTCAACTTCTGTAAAACTGACTGAGTAGCTAGTATGTGTCGGCTGATGTTTAGCAGTTTCAGTAAATCTGCAACAATTTCAATTTATTTATATAGTGCCAAGCAGAGGTGGGGACTTGAGTCACATGAGTTGGACTCGAGTCAGATTCAAGTCATTATTATTATTAGGACTTTTAGACTTGATTTGAAAAAATGTTCAGACTTGTGACTTGACTTTGATACCAATGACTTGGGGCTTGAATTTGACTTCGCCCTGTTTATTTGAAAAGACTTGATATTTTCCCTAAAATCTGAAGTTTAAAGCACATTATTTATAATGTGGGCCCCATTAATTAATTTAACTCATTCCATGTTAACAAAAGGCCCTCTTTTTTTCACAGTCTGTATGTGTGCATGAGCTGTGGCACAGCCAATCAAGTGAACAAGATTTTTAAAAAATTCAAATTATAGTTTAAAGAAAACTGTTTTTGCTGCTAGGTTTTTCTGAATTGTGCAATATAGAGGAGCAATTTTAAAATGATTTTTTTAAAGGAGACCAATTATGGGTCCAAGAAATTTTTTATGGTATGTCTGTTGGCTATCCAGACCATGTTCATTCAATTTAATGCACAAAATAATTCTCAGATAATAAAATTTCCC
>NW_013953048.1:293515-295865 GCF_001266775.1 Austrofundulus limnaeus
GGACGTCCTTTGTCGCGGCGCTGTGACGTATGTGGCCGACAAATTCGGCCTTCGAAGGACCCGGCCTGCCATTTTGGACACAGCAATTGTCCAAGATTAACCTTCAGGGTGGATATAGCTCGCTAGCAGCCTCGCACCGAGGACCTAGTTGATGTCATCATTTACCCAGAATGCTTTGCGTGTAAATAAAATGGCCCCGTCTGTGTAATATATTTTTAAACTTTTAGTTTAAAAATGATAAAAACTGAACATCCTACAGTATTTTTACAGTATTTATTTTACAGTTAAAATATGTTTGTCATATAAAGTCTAATATTACAACTAATCGGGGATCCCTTTAAGAACATTGCACTCAGTTTTGATCACACTGCAGAAGAAAAAGCACAGCTTGGAGAGAATCTAAAATAAAGTGATGAATGTGAAAAAGCAATGCGCCGCATCGTAGCCTGTCCCAAACCGTGGGCGTCGACTCAYGTGACCGACAGAAGAAGCTGACAATATCCCTGGATTCATTGCAACATCAGCAAACTAAAGAAAAAACAAAGATGGCTGAGTTTTTTATTGATTTATTTTTAACAGTGGACCAGCCTACCTGCTGCAATGAGATATTAAATCAAATGCAATTACAAGTACTGATACTGGAGCTAAATACAAGTTATTATATTTATATTATCTTTACTTACGTGTAATGTTTTTTTAATAATACAGAAATTTTGGAAGTTATACCTCCGGTGAAAAGACGTGCAACTTATCCAGCACCAAAAACCCCACTTCTCATAATCTGGTTTGAGTTTCTGCCATGTGATTGGCTGATTAGCTGCTTGTGTTAACAAGCAGTTTAACAGGTGAATCTAATGAAGTGTCTGAGTACATCTAATTTATAAATCTATGCATAAACCTTCAGCTAATGTTATAATGGATATTTGATCAAATCATTTTCTTTAAATCATGCAGAATTAGATGTTTTTTTACCCATAGTCCTCATTGGTTTGAGCTCCTGAAACATTTTGAAAAGAATTGTGTAAACATGGTTAGCATCTAAATTTCCTGTTTAGATTTTCTTCTGAACATTTTAACAAACTTCTGYATACTTGTGATTTTAAAAACTATTCAGTTCAGTCAGAATTACTTTGCTTTGACTTTAAATTTTTGCAACTTTTATAATTTCTAAAATATTAAATTTTATTTAAAAGAAAATTACTCACAAATATATTGAGATTTCTTCAAAAGTTCTTAAAAAAAACTCTGAAATTATCTTCAGCGTACCGACTCTGTTCTTGTCCTATTAGATCTACTGCTAGCTATTGTTTTACTACTTGTAGCTTTGAACTACCATTCCTCACAATTAGCTTTTAGCAACTGTTTTGCTAGTTTTAACCTCAGTTTATGTTTAGCTATTTTAACAGTTCTCTCAGATGTTAGAAATGATAAGTTGCTTCAGTTTCCTGGTCTGAATTAAAATGCTTAGTTATTTTAACATCGGTTTTTCAGGTTTTGTCTTTAGCGTGGGTTTTGCTAATTTTAGCTATTGTTCTGCTTGTTTTAACTTACATATTTGTATTAATTTTCTTGAATTTAGTTTTAAAAAAACATCAGAATTTGCATGTAACGTCCTATTTTTGTCAGTCTGAAGGAATCATTTTAAGATAAACACTGGTCACACATGAGGTGATAATCTTAAATGTGAACATGAAGACGTGTAAAGGTGTCTGATCCGGTCTCTGCTCATATTAAGACAAATAAATGTCATGTTGTATGAAAATTGGGATGTTTGCTAACTGCTKCCCTCTAGTGGCTGATTAGCTGCAGTTTAGATTGACTGCTAAAACAGGATTTAGCCTCACAGAGGTTTTACAGCTCAGTTCTGTTACATCAGCTGCCTTTAGCTGTCCAGGTGTGTGATTATTACAAAAGGCTACTTTATTATTTTTTAATAATGAAAAATCCTTTTCATTTTCCTTTTTTATCTTTTTATCTGCCTAACTAATGATTCTGTTCATTCAGTCAGTTTCACTTCATTGATACATTCTGAGTTTCCATTTCTCACAAGGGGATGTTTGTATTGTGACGTCTGGACCAACGTTTGTACTATTCATCATTCAGGCTACCTATAAAAACACAAATTTGAAACTTTCAGAAAGTAATCATTGAACAATAACGTTTAGAATTGACCCAACTGAGGATCTATCGTCAGAAAAATCACTCGAGTCAAACCAAAAAGTTAATTTGTTGTAGCGGAAACTGAATCACAACACATCATATATTGTCCTGATGCATCTCAGAAATCCAGGTAAAAAAAAACAAAAAGAAAAAAATTGTATAGGTCCTCTGGACGGGTTCTTCTCTAATG
>NW_013953048.1:296865-298464 GCF_001266775.1 Austrofundulus limnaeus
GTGGAGTCTCTCTGATTGGTTGATGCGGCGCGTCGAGCTGCAAAAGTTCAGATTTTCTAACTTCAGCGATTTGCGCCTCAGCGCGTCGAACGCTCAGATCGTTCAAATTGTTCAAATCGTTCAAATCGCGCTGCTCTAATCGCGCTTGAGGCGCCGCAGCTCATCCCAACGCTGATTGAAGCACGTCCACCATAGACTTTGCATGTAAACCTGCTGCTCCTGACGCTGAAATCGTGTTTGGTGTGAACGCACCATTACTCTCTGGCACTCAAGAGGTAGAGGAGCCAAATGGCTGGCTCACTGCTGCCAACTAGTGGTCAGAGGCTGAACTACAACATAAAAATGAATGGCTGGCAGAAAAGTTGACATTTTAAACTTTAGTAAAAAATCGATACAGGGCTTTAGAATATCGATACAGTATCGAGAAATGAAATATCGCGATATTTCAGTGTATCGATATTTTCTTACACCCCTAGTGTTTTATCCAGATATGTTCCCTATAGGCTCAGAGATCTCAAATATTCCTTCCTCTCAGCAGGGGCAGCTCCAGAGTTTTAAGTAAAAACAGTGGAAGTTTTTGGTAAATATGCAGTTTTTTTTAATACTTGACTCACCTCCTGTCCACCTAGTAGTCACCCCAACAAACTCAAGGTCAACATGCAGCTTATTTAACCTTCACTTCAATGTTAATATCTGCATCTATCACGTTACACATGTCAACCAGACTGGATTCTGCGGCTGGTGAGGAAGCTTTAAGCAATGTGTTGGAGATGAGATCATCACCGTTTCACTTTTGGTTGAGCTCATTAGTCATGATGTAGGAATTGAGTGTAGTTTAAGCTTCTGCCTCAGTGTAATGGGGAAACTGTTCTGCTGGACAATAAATCACCATTCTTTATTTTTCTGTGACTAAAACCTGAAAAACTGAAACAAAAAATATATATTAATTTCCTGTCTGGCAACCCTGAAGCAGATTCTACAAGAACATCAATATGTGCATCTGTAAAAACTAGAATATTGTGGAAAAAGTTGAATTTATTTGTCAGAAAGTCGAGAGGTGAATTTAATAGCCTTTATTTCTTGTCATTTTGATGATTATGTATAACAGATATTAGCTAATAGCCAAACTAAAATACACACCAAACACACATTTTAAAAAGTAAGGGATGACCAGGAGTTGTGTGTAAATCAGGGACATCATGGAGGATTTCGGGTCCAGTGTCCAGCGGGGCACGACTGGAGGGAAAGGTTTAAAGTTCCCGTGATATCAAACCTCTGTAATAAACATGAATGCATTTTTTTGGAAAGATAACATTTGACGTAAAGTATTCTGTCTGCTGAGATGCAGAGTTGAGATATCGGCATGTCCAGTAACAGGAAGTGATGTCTGCTAGTAAACAGAGCGTTGATACAACAGTTAACAACACAGATTGTAGAGAGGAATCTGATGTTTCTTTAGATTATTTGAGTCTCTATCAGAGAGATGAAGAAGAGTCAAAGGTTAAATAATATAGGCTGTGTCCAAAACGACAGGCCGGGTCCTCCGGAGGACCCAGACTACCCTGTCGAGGTGGGCCGGGTCCTTGATAGACCGGGAAG
>NW_013953048.1:299464-300482 GCF_001266775.1 Austrofundulus limnaeus
GTTTTGGACACAGCCATTGATTCAATAAACAAAGACCAGAGAGTTAGAAAACTCACCTTTGATGTCACTTCCCTTTTCACTTTTGCCGAGCCAAGTTTGGAACAAAATTTGCTGGTTATGTGATAAAATGGATTAATTTATGTGTATTACGTCATTTTTTTGTTTGTTTTTGTTGTTTAAATGAAATAAATATAAAAAATAAGTTTCTTAAATATAACTAGATTTTCTTTGCTTGTAAGTTCTGCTTCATCATCGGAGCACAGAGAGAATTTGGTTTCTGCTCTGTTGTTATAGAGTTTGTGTGAGTTTTATGTGCTGCTCCGTGTCTTGTTTCCTGTCTCTGGTGTGCATTTGTGTTACAGCGCCACATGCAGGCCTGGCATAGTTACTACAGCATGTTGGGTCATTTTCTGGGTTTTATGTGTGGATGAAAACAGATTGACAATGTAGGGAAAGATGCTTTTAGAAGGATTATTACATGTGGACAAGGCCTGACGTGAGTCTTGTGCAGAATGCGTAGAAGTGAAGTGGTCTATCCAGGAGGTGACGCAGACAGATGACCCTGTGTACAGCAGATGTGTGATTCAGATTCACTTCTCTCCTGTTTCTGTTGGAGCTGATGGATGTTTATGTAAAGTTCCTTCCTGTTGTTTTCTTCTGGCTTGGTGCTGATTATCAGGGTCAATATGAAGCTGCTGTTGTGTAATCATGTGGTTTCTGTGTACTTTCCGCTGCAGGCTTCGGTGGACTCTGGTGTGTGCAGCCCAAACCTTCAACCAGGGACACATATCGAGACCCTTCATAGGGCAAGGTCTGAATCTTTCTGTGGATATGGACATGTCTTTGCTTTGTTTTTGTGGACGTGTTTGGAAATTATTAGGACATTTTGTCACTGTGTGGACACCTGCCTGGTACACAAAATAGAAGAACCCCATTTGTGGGTTCAGGGTTTTGGTTTAGGGCAGGGATGTCCAAAGTGTGGCCCGGGGGCATTTGTGACCCCTGAACTGATTTTATG
>NW_013953049.1:0-1305 GCF_001266775.1 Austrofundulus limnaeus
CTTTTATTGGTCGGATTAAATGTGCTAATTTTTTGAGATAGGGATTTTTTTTATTTTTCTTTATGTTTTTGCCAAAATCATCAATATTAAAACAAGAAAAGGCTTGAACTACTTCAGTTGGTGTGCAATGAATCTAAAATATATGAAAGTTTAATGTTTATCAGTACATTACAGAAAATAATGAACTTTATCACAATATGCTAATTTTTTGAGAAGGACCTGTACATATCTCCCTGTCTTGCTCAGTATTTTTTAATAAATATGTGGGATCTATTAGCCCTTAATATGTGTGTTAGGGTTGACTCAGCTGAGTTCCAATAAAAAAGAAACACACATGATTACACTATTGTTTGCCTTTCAAGACAGCAAACAATGAGAAACTTTAAAAAAACATTGATTGTGTCCGGAAGTTTGACTTTCAAATGGTTGTTAGAAATTGTGTGTAAAACATTTCCGTCACACATCACTTATTTGAATTTTTTGGTGAAACTATAATCCTTGGCATTCCAAGCTTTAAACTGCATGAAGATGCTCCATTTATGCAGCTAGATTCACAAGCAAGGTAATGTCTCTCCCCTTTCACCAGACAGATGCAAGGGTCTTTGTTTGCCTGGCTCATAAGAAAAATGTTTTGGTTGCTTGCACCGAGTGAAAAAAGTTGAAAATTGAAAAAAACTGGATATCAGATCTAATGCTCCAAGTTTTAGAAAGCTGAAACTTGAGACCACCTCTTTTGTTTAAGGTTGATTTTCTTCTTTAACACCTGTTGTTCACTGTTGAGGGAAAACTTCCTAAAAACTTCCTAAAACTTGGAAAAAAAACCCACCCAGAACTACAGAAGAAATTCTTTAATTAGACATAATTTTCTTCTGTTGCAGTTTCTCTTCCAGCCCCAGAAGCTTTGAAAATTTTGACAGAGAAAGACCACGTGCTTCTCTTCTGGAAGAGCCTGGCGGTCCGAGAGAGGGGCTTTAACGAGAGCAGGGTGAGAGACTGACAGTTACTGTATCTGCAGCACAAACTCCTTCACACTACAACTCAGTTTTATAAAAGATGGGAAATAATAAACCCAAAAGGTTCCTCTTGCAGGKTTCCCATACCTTGGTCAACATCTGTCCGGTATTTTTACCTGAAACTGAGACTTTTAAAACACAACAACCCAACCAGACATTAACAAAGACATCAGAGACCAGTAATAGTTCAACAAAACACTTTGCAAAGGGAGAAAATTCAGAGTACTTAWCTGAAGTCAAGTCCAGAGAAATTTCCCAACTCTCTGTGGCCGTGCTTCCACTTTTATTCACA
>NW_013953049.1:2305-9936 GCF_001266775.1 Austrofundulus limnaeus
CCCTTGGGGCTCTGAGCTCGGGATCCCTCTCGGGCCCTTGGGCTCTGGTCTTCCCTATGTCTGCCTCGTGTGCCCTCCATATATTTTATCCATTTATTTTTCAGGTGAGCGGACAGATGTTGGGTGTGTGGTCCTGTGTTTTGTTGGTGTATATTTAATATACTTCTAATCGCTATTTCAYTCTTTCTATCCTTCTAATTACTTCTCTGTTTTTCTCTCTGTCTCTATTTTCTCTTCACTTAAAAAAGTCACTGATGATGAAGAAATAAATAAACTAAATAAACTAATATTTGGTTTCGTTTTCTACTGAAGTGACAAAAAAAGAGGTGCCCAAAGTGGGGCCCACAGGGGCCAAAATTGGCCCGCCAAGCCATATGATTTGTCCCACCAGCAGTTGTCCTGGCTAATAGGTTGTATTCTCCTGTTTTATGTAGAAACACTACATTTCCATTTAGTCATCCCAACCATTGGTACAACTATACAACTACAACTGTAGTGCAGATAGTCTTAACTCATTGTACTTACTTTATCTTTGGATTTTATTAAAATTAAACATAAAATATAAGTGACATTTAGACAATACAAGAGACATTTAGATTAGATAAAGGCACACATCTAGATTTGCACACTTTATGACCACAAATACATTTTAATAAAATTATATAAAGTCCCATGAGCCTTCTGCTGCTTGAGTGTATGTCAAATTTTCTGCACCGCATTGACTAACACAAAATTAACAAAAATAACTCTAGCTGCTAGCTGAATCACAAATAAATAAAACAACTTTACTTAAAAAGTTTTTGCGTTTCATCTATTATATTATTGCATTTGGCCCGCAGCCCTCAGATCAATTTTCATTTTGGCCCCCTCAGGGAAAATGTTTGGGCACCCCTGTTCTAAATAAATGTCTTTGTAAAAAGTAAAGTTTCATGCAAACTCACATTTAGCTGTTAAAGCAGGAGTGCCCAACCTTTTTTGAACCAAGAGCTACTTTTGAAGTCGGCAGTTTGCCGAGATCTATTTGTCAGTCTCAGTATCAAAAAAAACATAATTTTTCATCTCCCTACTCCTCACTCATTTAAATAAAGCAGAATGTAATGTGTTGCTAGTTTTATTTAATTTAAAGTATTGTCAAATAAAACTATCTACTTAACCATATTTTTACCTACAAAAAAAGAAAAGATAAAATCCTTACTTAACTCTTGACAGAGAAACAGAAAAGTGATGCTCGAACAAAAGGATAATTTTTTTTTACCTCCTTCAATTAGTACTCCCTGTAACGTGCAAGCTATGAGGGCTGGAAACCTGTCCAGTGCGAGAACCACAGACTTAAATAACTTTGGAGGAGGGGAACTTGTCCCCATTTATTCAAAGAACTCTCCTCTCTTTCTCTCCATACAGAGGAGGAAAAACAAAACATAAAACTAAAGTCAAAGCACACAACATAAAACTCTCTTCTTTATACAATTACAAAAAGTGACTTACAATGGTGCAGATTCACAAATCTCCAAKAACTATTTCAAACCTCCATCTCTGTGCAGCATGTAGGATGGTGTCATCTGTAGGTGCTGGCCCTCACTGGTCCAGACTACCGGCTCCATACCATTCAAAGAGTTCCACCTGTTCACCACCTGACAAGACACACACACAGCCACGTCAGGTAGAGAAAACAACTGCAAAACAAACAAACAAACAAACAAACAAACAAACAAACAAACAACACAAAGGTGCCAGTCAGTGTATAGTCTAAAATGTAATAAAAAAACAACATACAGACCCATTGTGACAAGTCTAGAGGAGACAACTTTTTATGCAAGAAGCTATATAAAAATAAATGTATCTCTACCTTAGTGGGACTTCTGACAGTGCCCAGGGTCTCATAGGTGGGCAGTATGAGGTGTAAGCAGGTCTCCAGATGATCATCAGTCTTTGTGGATCTGTTCTTGGACTTGATGATTTTCATGTGACAGAAAGCTGACTCCAGAACTCTCCATCCATGCAACTTGTTGCTCTGGATTTGATCCCAATGTCATTTTGCAGAGTAAAAACCTCATTTTCAACACTGGAGCAGTCCAGCTGAAACACGAATTTGGACACATCCATCCATCCTGGTGGACAGCTGCACATCTTATAGAAGCCACTTTCATTTTTAAAATCACGGAAAAGCACTTCTGCAGCATCAAACGCTTCTTTCATTAATTTCTCATCGCTGAAAGATGTTTTCCGCAGTGTTTATTTGTGTTGAGGTAGGTACGGGGCTGCATTAGCAGCCTTACCTTAGCTTAGGAGGGGGAATCCATCTCATAGCATTTGTGCATTGTTTTGAAAGAAATGCAGTTCCACGTTATCATTTTTGGACAAGCTAAGGTAGCGCTTGAATTACATACAAGTCCTCTTCACACTCCAGGTGAAAATAATGAGTTTTTATTTTGCTTGTTAGCTGTCTTTTGTTCATTTTTTTCGCGCCTCGCTGCTTTGTTGTGAACACGTGACCCTAAACTCGCGCGAGACCGTGTTCGGAGTGCTGTTTCACCGCACCCAAAACTTGCGAGACTATGTCTTTGAGCGGAGCTGACTAGCTGGCTCGTCAGCTGTGCTGGGGAGGGCGGAGGGAGCGTGTTCAAGACTGGAATGTAAACTCCTCCCGCTTCCCACCTCCACCGCTTCTGCCGGAGAGCTCAGCGAGTGGACATGAGTCCTGGGCTGGATCGCAACTGTTGCTCTCAGCTGACGAGTCGGCTCTCAGCTGTTAGAGGAAGGTTGAGCTCCGTGAGTGACCGGGAACCAGCTGATGAGCTACCGGTCGATCGCGATCGACTGGTTGGGCATCCCTGTATATGACTTTGGTCCACCCCGGACAAAAGCATCAATCCACCCCGGGCAGCAGAGGTGTATGGACGTCCTGATGTGAAAAACCCCTCTGCTGCGGAGCCTCTATTTTAACTGAGCCTATGGTTTTCCTGTAGCGTGAGGCATCAGTCATAAAAAACTGAAATAACTCCTCTTTGTGGTTAAATATTTTTTAAAACAAAGTTGCTGTGTCACGTAGAGTTTAGATCAGGAATAAAAAAAAAAAACACGGTGATCCTAATCCATATTTTACACACCGTTTGATGTGATCCGGTTTTAGGGCATATCCACACCTGCACTATTTAGTCCGATTTAATCGAACTCTAGTTTGTTTGCCTGGAAAGTCCGGTTCATTTGTTGAGGTGTGAATGCGTAACCGAACTCTGATTTGAACCAAAAAAAAAAGCGAACTCTGGTCCGCCTGAAAACGTAGGTCTCGGTTCGATCAAAATGAACCCTGGTGCAGTTCGATTGCATGTGTGAACGCTAAGCGGACTAGAGACCGCTCCAAAAGCAGGAAGCAGACTATACCGCATGACATTCTGAGTAATAACAGTATTAAATTTACTTAAAGGGTGTGATACCTCGCTGGACGACTGTATAATGTGGACATCGTGACTGTGGAGCTGGACGCGCTCCTACTCGATTAACACGGAGCTTCCTCAGCCGCCTTTTGTGCAAAACAATATTCTCCGTGGTTCCACCTCATCTTCCTCTCATGCTGAGCTCTTTGTTGAAAGACTATTTGTTTAGCACATTTGCCAAAAACAAAAAATAAACCCTATAACCACTAAAAAGTAACGTTACTATAGTTTGTTTACATTTTGTGAAGAAGGAAAATGTTTTCATGTTGATTTCTTTAGTGATTCTTTGTGCAGTGCCCCCACAGGTGAGGGCGGGAACAGGTTGTTTACAGGTTTTAGTTCAGTTGAGAAAGTGCAGTGTGAATTCAAACCGCACCAATAGAAAATATAAACAAAGCTTGCAGTTTTGGTCCCCAATCGAACCAAGTCTACCGGACTATCAGGTGTGAATACGACCTTAATTAACCCTTCCAGCTTTAAAATGTTCCTAAGTTTATAAAGACCTCAGCATTTTTAGTCTTTGCGTGGACACTGGATGTTCTGACATGGAGCAACCTGCAGAGCAGCGAGTGTCCGGTTCGGTCCGTGTCCGGTGACAGCAGGAGGATCGCAGCAGGAGCAGTCACTGTCCAGTTCTGTAACTTCTGTTTGGTCCGGTCCATGGCAGGGCCTGCTTGAAAAATTGGAAGGAGCAGTTTGAAGAGCTGATCACAGACAATCACATCTTTTTTTCCGTCACTGTTCCGTGGTAAGTTTCCCTCCCGCTGTCAGCAGGTGTCCGCTCCGGTGACACACACTTGTTCTTGTTTACCTGTAGTTATGGGACATACAGCGGGGTGAACCGCTGAGCTTCAACTCCATATTTAAAATTCTTTCCTGAACACAGTAAGGCTGTGGCAATGATCTATAATAACAACAAAAACAATAATATTTGTGGAACCGTGTGTGTGTGTGGGTGGGCACATTTTTCCTACATTGTGGGGACTCTGTGTGTGTGTGTGTGTGTGTGTGTGTGTGTGTGTGTGTGTGTGTGTGTGNCTTACATGCAATGCTCCTTTGTACACGTCAGTAAACCTAAAACACAAATCATGTACTGAAACTAACTTTATTTGAAACATAAAGAGATCTATAAAACATATAAAACCATATAAAAACCTTTTCAACATCAAATTCAAGGACCTTTCAAGGACTTTCCAGTACCAATTTAATCAAATTCTAGAACCATGCGCGACGGCAATTACCTACTGCCACCACAGAATGTTACCAATAAACAGTTTTTATATCATGTAAATTCAATGAAAAACTGGGAATCAATGAAAGAAAGTGGATTAAATGTTTACCCTACTTTCATATCTACAACACATGGACATGTAAGTATGTCCTGGGAGGTTCAGCAGCTCAGTTTGGGAGGAGGGGATATGAACATGTCCAGATGCTCGGTGAGGACAGGAGGAGCTGTGGTGCTCTCACTTGGGCTCAGAAAGAAGGACCCGCCCTGCTCTACTCTGATTGGGTAAAACCAGCTGGTTCAGATGTTATCAGTCCATTAAATGGACGTTATTAGCGGTTCTCAGTCCCATAGAGTGGCTTCAGTCTGTCCCCACAGTGCCCCCCAAGTGGGTTAATATATCAGTGACGTTGAATGTGTAAATAACCAAAACATATTTTCATGAATTTTTTGTCTGGGGTGGGGGGCATGGTTTTCTCGCTGCCCGTGCCTGATCTTGGTTCTGGCTCTCCCGCTTTGTGGTCCGGTGCTCTGCCCATTGCCCTACGTTGGGCCTGCAACAATGGTCTACTTTATCGTGGCCCATGTCATTTTCTCTGAAACTAACCTTAGTGGTTTTATGCCTCATATTAACCAGCTGACAGTCTGAAGCCATTCTATGGGACTGATAACAACTAATAACGTCCATTTAATGGATGATAACATCCGAAGCGGGTGGGTAAAGCTATGACTATGGTTCATGTTATTTGTTGAAAGCCACATCAGTTCACCGTAATCCTGAGTTATCCACCAAAACAAATGTACGATTTTTTAATTTAATTTAAATTTTTTTACAGATAATAAAAACCAGTTGTGTGAATAGCGAACTTCAATCCCCAAAATTATTCAAGGACTTTCAAGGACAAGTGTAATTCTTGGCTGTTTTCACAAACTTTTCAGGGCCTTGAAATCAATTTTTCAAATTCACAAACTTTCAAGGGTTTCAAGGACCCGTGGGAACCCTGCTCTTGGGATGTTTGCTCATCAAATTTCTCGTTTATGTCCTCTCAGTGTCCTCAGCCCACTCTCGTCTGCTGTTCACAGGGATATGAAGTGCACATGTTTGACAGCGTCATCAACCAGACGTCATACCTTGGAAACACCACAGACACATACTTCCGTATCAGCAGCCTGCTTGCAGGACACAACTACACGTTCTCAGTACAAGCACGCTGCCTGGTTGGTGGACAGCTTTGTGGGGAATCTGCACTGCTGCTCTATATCCCCCCAAAAGGTACTTATGATCATTTCACATCTGTACAACTACTGTATATGTTTACTCTGAGGAATGAATTAACTCAGTGGGTCAGCATGAACTCTTGTTACTTATGTGTGAGTTGCCATAAGACAACAAGCCTGGGTTTTCACAGAGAAACTAGTGTTAAACATCAAGAGTGGGAACACAAACAAACTTCCTAATTTACTTATATTTAAGATGTTTGATTCATGCTTTAAATATTTATTTTCTCACTGTTCAGGGATCGTTGATGCTTCTCGGAGTGAGAACCATTCAAAGGACATGGCTTCAGTGGTGGTTCCAGTCCTCTTCCTGCTGCTGCTGGTAGTGGGTGGAGGTTTGGTGGCGCTTTACCTTCGACACCGCCGTCTGCAGAACAACTTCAGTGCCTTTGCCAACTCCCACTACAACTCACGCCTGGGCTCTGCTATCTTCTCTTCTGGGGATGAACTGGGTAACAAACACAGCCATGCTTTTACATTTTCAAGCTAGTAAATAATTTTACTTTTTATATATTTTCTAAGAAAAAGGTAGAAAAACCTTGTTACAAATCTTAGGTACAAATACAAATCTTTTCTGCAGGCAGGTGAATTTTTTTCACAGGTACACATCATATTTTTACAAGTTACAAATCAACATTTTTCAGGTGGGTTTCAACACATATCTTCTTATTTTTATCATTAGCTGCTGTTCTGTGCAGCTCTAAGTTTATTATTAGGACAGGTGGTAAAGATAGGCTAAGAACTATTACTTCTAACCTGGATGGACACTAATCAGAATGTGAAAATCCTCTTCTGTAATGTCAATATTGTTAATTTCAATTCAATTCAATTTATTAATTTCATTAAAACAAAACAAATAAATTTATATACAATATACAATAAAAGGAAAAATATATACACAGTATATACATATCAAAATCACATATAAAATGAAATGAAAGGCAGCAGAGAATAAAAAGTCTTATATCTGCCCCTTTTGTCTCAAGAATAAGTTCAAATAACAAAAAACATTGTAAATCCACAGAAGAGATCAAAAGTATTGACTAAGTTAAAAAAGGAAAAAGCCCAAATAGCACTACTCCAAGAGACACATTTGTCAGACAAGGAACACGAAAAATTAAAAAGAGGGTCTTACAAGAAGATCTTTGCTTCTTCATATAAATCAGGACACCGAAGGGGTGTGGCAATCTGAATATCACAACATGTACGCTATGAACATTTATCTGATAAGAAAGACAAAGAGGGCAAATATGTACAGATTAAGGGAAAGATTGATGGTTTTCTGGTGACTATTTTCAACATATACACGCGCACTTTCAAGAAAATGACAATGGGGAGATGGAGCCACCCATGCTCTGGGATGCATACAAAGCAGTCATTTGGGGAAGAGTAATTGCCTGCACTTCACTGTTAAAAAAACAGAGAAAAGAAAAATTGGAAAAACTAGATAAACACCTCAAGTTCTTCCAAATGCAACATAAAAGCACTTTGGATAATAATAAAAAATGCAAATAACAAAACTTCAAAATGAAATTGATATGATTTATACTGAAGAAATACAGAAAAAATTGATTTTCCTTAAACAAGGGTATTATGAAACAGGTGGTAGATCTACAAAATGGCTAGCATTTACCGTATTTTTCGGACTATAAGCCGCACCGGACTATAAGCCGCACCCCCCACCCCCCATC
>NW_013953049.1:10936-19385 GCF_001266775.1 Austrofundulus limnaeus
GGAGAGGGAGGTCTGGGCCTCCCTTCTGAAGCTGCTGCCCCCGCGACCCGACCCCGGATAGGCGGAAGAAAATGGATGGATGGATGGATGGATTTAACACAGTTGTTTATACTTTTTTGCTGGCTTGTGCGAGCTAGCCGCTAGCCTAGCTCGGATACCTCCACACTTACCCCTCCTCTGCCTCCTGCGTCGCCTTTTGTGGCGCTTCCACTGTGGGCGCGCTGTAGTGGTGGGGGTCGGTGGGGGTGCAGAAGTCCAGGGCACGCCGCCGGCTCGCAGCTCTTCACGGAGGTTGTGGTTTAACTCCAAAAATTAGTTCCTGCCAGCTTCAAGTAGAAACTCACGGCTGTATGTGAGTTTCAGGACATGAATGTGCGACAAAGACATCCAAAAACATTGCAACTTGCAGGATAAAAATCACAAAAACGCTGTTTCCTTGGGAGAGAGAGAAGCCGCAGCGTGTGCACACGTCACCATTTTTTCTGGACCTTCATGCAATACATCAAATTAAAAAGAACAACATGGTAGCAATGTTGATTGGATTGGATGCAGGAAAGCATTCGACTCAATAAGCTGGTCATTTCTCTACAAAGTTTTAAATAGGTGTGGATTTCACAATATTTTTGTTAAAGCAATACAATTGGTCTATGATAAACCAACAGCAAAAATTAAAATAAACAGAAACCTTTCAAGACCACTGACATTGGAAAGATCAAGTTGCCAGGGTTGTCCTCTATCCCCAGCACTATTTGCTTTATTTATAGAAGCTCTTGCACAGTGTGTCAGACAAAATAATAATATTAGAGGGATACAAATGCAAGGACGTGACCAAAAATGATCTCTTTTTTCTGACAATATTTTAATCTATTTGAGCCAGCCCGAAGAATCTTTACCTCAGTTAATGACCACATTAGAAGAATTTGGTTCATTGTCAGGTTATAAATTGAATAAACAAAAAACTCAGGCTATGACTTTTAGTTTTGAACCTTCACAAAAGTTAAAAAGAAAATATAGTTTTGAGTGGGATCAGGATTCTATTAGATACCTCGGAGTGAATTTATGTAGGGATACTAACACATTGTTTGAAATAAATTATGACCCAATAAACTTAAAAATTAAATCAGACTTGTCAAGATGGAGCCTCATACCTTCCTTCCCTGGGTCTAATTTATAGAGTTGAATCAATAAAAACAAACATTTTACTCCACCTGCTCTATCTATTTCAGACTCTTCCTATTGAGGTCACAAAACATGAATTTTTAGAATGGGATAAAATGATCTCCTGCTATATAAGGCAGGGTCGAAAACCAAGAATAAAACACAGTATATTACAACTTTCAGAAGCTCAGGGTGGCTTATCCTTGCCATGCTTAAGAGATTATTATTATTCAGCTCAGTTAAGGCCTTTGGTGTGTTTATGGGATTCTAATTTTACAGCCAGATGCAAAGACATAGAGGAGCATTTGACTAGAAACACTCCAATAAGGCTATAATAGCAGATAGACAACTACAAACTGATCTGATTGATGATAAACATCCTTGGATAGGACTAACCTTTAACATTTGGAATAAAGTCTGTGAAGAAAATAATCTAACCAAAGCAGAAATGATGTTACGATTGTGTGCATATGATAGTGAATTCTTACCCAACTGCCATGACAAGAGCTTTAAAGAATTGACAGAAAATGGATTCACCTCATACTTTATATATGAACATAATGGACAACTGGCAGATTTTCAAACTCTTAAGGGGAAATACGGTCTAAATAATTATGATTTCTTTCGATACTTACAAATGAGAAACAGATATAAGGAAATCCAGAAAGCCATTTCAGGGACAAGTAATAATGTAATAATAAATATATTTAAATTGGCTTATAACCCTGGCTCAGTTAAAAAAGTTATAACACAATTATACAAAGGACTTCAGGAAAACAAATCACTTGGCACACTGGGTGTTAAAAAAGATGGGAAAATGGGCGTAGAAATAGACAATATTGACTGGGAATGTTTGTGTAAAATACACTGGAAACAACTTACTCAGCAAACTGGAGAGAATTAGGATGGAAAAATGTCATGATTTTGTTTTTTATCTCACCTAACCAACATAACCCTCACCAAAGTATAACAACAGACTGCTGGAGACTATTTGGTGACACAAAATCGAACCATTACGACATATTTATATACGAAACTGAATAAAATCAGACCTGACAAATGTCAGACAAATCAAAATTCAAAACAAAACTAAATATGTATATGCTCATTTAATTTCTTTAGAAGTGACTCTTTATAAAAGCCTTTTTTTAATTTATTTTTTAAACTTTTAGGTGACGATGATGAAGATGCTCCCATGATCAGCGGTTTCTCAGATGATGTCCCCATGGTTATCGCATAGCCCGACACTCCCCTTCCTGTTGTTTTCCTGCTGCCTGTTTCTGTCTTGGTCCCGTTCTGCGACGCAGTGGTACGATGGAGCGCTAAGCTAAAAGACCCAAACTCAACTCCATTTTGAGTTCAGTGAGGAGAGTTGGACCCAGTGTTCAGGAACGCTGAAGAAAAATGGAGAAGCTTAAAAAGAGTGAGATATTTTTCAAAGAAATGATGCACTTTTTTGATGCGCAATAACTTATTTTTTTATAAAGTGAATCATGTTTATGAGTTTAAAAAGGACAGGAAAGAAGAGTTGGACACTGAAGAAAACTGTGAAGAGTCTGAGTTTGTCCAGCAGTCTGGGGAAAGACCCTGTTTGTGATGAAAACTCGCGGTCCAGTCGAGCAGTTTACTGCTTAAAGCCAAAAGAAGCATTCACATGGAAACTACGAATGCACAAACAAACAAACACAGAAACAAAATAAATATATAGTCTAATACTGTGTACACAATTTCACACTCGTTATCAGGTTGGTTGTAGTTACATGTCTTTGTAATAGTACAATATGTATTATAGAAGTATATGCTGTACTATGACAGTATGTGTAACATTGTTGCCCCTAGGGGGGCAGATGTGGGAGTTCACTGTGGATTATGTTTCATATTTTAAAGAATCGAACTGGTCTTGTAGTAAAATGAGCAGTTTGTTGTGTAAATGCTGACAGTCTGTGAGTGGATTCAGTGATGTCATCAACACGTGTTTTCTACCAGCAGCAGTCTGTCTGCAGGAGGAACACAGCTTCTGACAGGAAGTTTGTCCTCTGAGCTTTGTCAAAACCATCAGCAGTTTGTAAATATTGGCTTTCCTTGTAATGCTGCACCATACTGTAAAATGTGCTTATTCATTTTTGAATTATTAGTCATTATTCAGCACCACAAAGTTACCACCAGTTATTACCCGCAGCGTTTTGCCATGACCGGTTGTAGAAGTGTTTGTGGTTCTCAGGGAAACGTGTCGGAGCAGACACCAGTGCAGCAGCACCTTCACCAACACGCTCAGGCACAAACATCATTCATATATATTACTGGAGTGGGCGTGGCTAGTGCGTTGCAGCACTGACGTGCACACACTGACGTGCACACACTGACATGCACACACTGGAGCTCTGTTCTGCACTGAGGAGCCTCAGTCAATGACTGTGAGGTGTCCTCCTGATGAAAAACTCTTATAACTTCCTGATTTCTTGATCCATTTTTACAAACTATGGTTCAAAATAAAGCTGAGGAAATTATGAATTTTATAGTTATGGAAATTTAAAATAGATAACTAATTTAAATGACTAAAACAGTATTTGACAACAGATAAAATCAATTTTAAATCAGGTTAAACATGAACATTAAAGCTGTTTAATGTTAGCAAACAGGTTTTATAATTAAAATAGTTAATTTTGGTTAAATATTTGTAACCTGTGAATCATAACCTTTTTTATGTCTTGTAAACATGTAAATATTTCTGCAGTTTATAACAAAGTATTTGAATCATTTGTACATTTATAAAGTGTTTGTTTGCACCATGCTACGTTCTGCTCATTGATTTCAATGGTTAGCATTAGCATTAGCTCAATGCATAAAAATCCTGCTTGCGAAGCCACGCCCAGGTCACGTGACGCCCAATCCAGTGAAATATATGAATGACAAACATCCATCTGCTGCTGAATAACTACTAAAAGCTTTGAAGAGGCTGCTGAAGGTGGGGCGGGGGGGGGGGCACCAGTAGATTATTTTTACTGGTTCAAGTTAACTTTTCTGAACTGGTTCAGTCTGAATTCACTTCAACATGAATAAATAAATGTTTCTTTCATTCTATTCAACCATGCTCAGTTGGTTTAAACTTGTCTCCTGTTTTATTTTGGTTGTTGGTATTTCTTACTTTTAAAATGCTTCTTGTCTCTTTCACAAGTTGCTTCACAAATGTTTTTTCTTTCAATTGATAAAAACATTCAAAATATTTTAAATTAAACATTGGGTTTATGTAATTTATTCAGGGTAGGCTTTCAGTCACATTTCATATGAGATCTTTGTTTATTTTCAAACCAGATATTTAGAAGCTGGTTTATATTTTTACCTTGAAAATATTGACCCAGATATTACTTGGTTGATTATTTTAGCACCAGTAGCTTTTATCTTTTTAAAGTTGCCTTTCCTGATATGTTTTATAGCCTCAACTCAAAAAAATTGGGATATTGTGTAAAATGTTAATGGAAAAAGAAAATTAAAAAATGCAATGATTTGCAAATCACAAAAGCCAGATTTTAATCAGCAAGGAACATGACAAACATTTTAGATCTTTAAATTTAAAAATTTGTTCTGTCTTTGAATTTAAAAAGAGATGAGAGTCATTTTCCATTTGATTGGACACGACTGTTAATCATGTCTGTTTCTACAGCCGTCTGCAAACATCTGGAACCTGAGAGCAGCTGCTGGACTCTTTAGAGCAGTTCCAGATGTTTTCAGGCAGGTCAGGTCAGGTCAGCACATGGACTCTGATAAGCACTAATGCACGTCCATACCATCAGAGAGGCATGCTTTTGAACTGGGGACTGATAACAAGCAGATATTTCCTCTTTAGTACAGACAACATTGTTTCCTAAAAGAATAAAAAACTTGAACAGAAAATCATTTTCCACTTTGCCTTTAATGCATTTTCATTGGGCTTTTCTGGATGATTTCATTTATTCAAAATTACCTTTATTTATGTAAAAATGGAAAAAAAATTCCTGATGTAAAGATGTTCACTGTGTCTTGTTGTGAGTAAAACATGGGTTTTTTGAGATTTGCAAATTATTACATTATGTTTTTACTTATATTTATCAGAACTTGGTCAGAACTGCAGTTGTATTTTTAAACATCCTTTTTACCTTTTTGTTTAAAGAAATAACTCAAAAGATCATGTGCTGTGTGAGTAAACCACCTCAAACCTCACATATATTCAAACTAAAGAAATATAAAAATCATTCAATCTGTGATAAAACCCAGTAGATCTTTGACATTTTCCCAGACAGGAACCAGTATAACTAACTGCATGGTTGTGTAATAATGAAGACATGTAGTTAGAGATCAGCCTCAGGTCAGGAGGATCTGATTGTCAAAGTGATAATATTTATTTCACAGAAACAAACCACTGCATGTGTTTAAATGTGTCGGCACACACTCACAAACAACAACATTCAGTTTCGTTGTCTCACAGCACATCAGCACAATGTGAGCTGCATGAACTCATGTTTGTGTTTTAACTCCACTGAGCCATTTGAAATTTAAACTGATGGTGTCCTGCTTTTCTCTTTTTTTATTTATTTTAACCTTTGTCTATTTTTGTGAAAATGTCTCCATGAATGTATTTTATTTTGTACTTTTGTTCATTGTGCTAATGTTCGGTGCACTCTGTGCTTTCGCTCCGTGCTGAAGAAAACATATTATTCACTGTTTTCAGATTAACCGTCAACACAATTTTGTTGTTATTCAGTTTTTGAGGATGTGTTCAATAACTTGTAACGTCAAATTTTTATTAGTTTGATTTTTTTAAGGTTCATAAATCTAAAATAAGTGCATTGCAGAAGTATTCTTCCCTCTTTATATTTTGTTGTCAGACAACCTGAAATTTAACTGGATTTTAATTTCATTAAAACTAATAATTCTAAAAATATTCTCCAGATTAATGAAGAAAATCTGTTTTAGATAGATCTAAAAATTAAAACATGGTGTGTGCAGTTGTGTTAAGCCTCAATGCTTTAAAGTCCAAATCATTTTTCAGAAGGCACTCGTCTGAAGTGTCAGTTGAAGTTAACCTAACAGCCCTGAGAATCAACACTAGTTCAGGTAGTAAGGGACAGCATGGACACCAATGAAGTCTCAGGTCACAGACAAAGACAAGTAGATGTCAGGTTTGGGTTATAAAATGTACCCTACAATCCTGACCATCACCTGTAGTTCCATTTAATTTATTACGTAAATAAAAAGAATCATCAGAGCAAACCTACGAAGTCAAAACTGTCCCATCAGAGCCCGTGAGGGGACATGGGGGATTTTTTTTCTTTTTGCGTTCCCTCGCAAAAGTTGTTTATCACTGTTGTGCTGCCGGTTTATTAACAAACTCACATGTTCACCATTAGTGAGTTAGCCTACTGCTTTAATTCGGCTTCACAATGAATATATCACACAGACACACATGGAAGGATGTCATATGACGATATTTGGACACAGTGCAGCCACGCAACATCATTGTTAATTTCACGAACTTGTGGCGACACATCCTGTTTTGGTTACCGGATATTTCAAAATAAAAGTCTGATTTAATTCAGTTCATATACAAAACAATTTTTTTGCGTGGGAACTCAAAACAATATAATGCAAAGGTATTCTGAGGGAACAAAAAAGTATTGTGTGGGAACACAAAAGAAAAAACTCCCCCCGTGTCCCGTCACAGGCTCCGTAGTCCCGTCGAAGCTCACAGAGTGGAGCTGAAAAATAACCCTGAACCTCAGCAGCTCTTTTACAAAAATTAGACATTGGTTGGCTTTTCTTCCACAAACATGAAACAAAAGCTGCAGTCAGATGTGACCAAACTCAAACTTTTTGGACATCAAGGCAACACCATGCCTGACAACACTATACCACCAGAAAAACATGGCAGTGTCACACCGTAATGTTTTTAATCATCAGGTACAGAGAAATTTGTCAGCGTTAAAGGAAAAATGGGTATAGAAATTCTTGAAGAACTTTTCTGTTCAAATTGGTGGGTTTTCGTTCTCAGAGGCCCCTCTTGGATGTGGGGTACCTCAAGGCTCAGTACTGGGCCCCACTTTGTTTTCTATTAATTTGCTTCCACTGGGGTCCATTTTCAGGAAATGTGATGTATCATTTCATTTTTATTCAGATGACATTCAGATCTATTTGCCTTTGAGATCTGATGGAGTGCACAGGGCTGAGAACTTAAGGGATTTTAAACCTGGATGGAGCTAAACTTTCTTCATTTAAATGAAGATAAAACAGAGGTCCTGAGATTTGGAAAAACAGACGTACTGGCAAGATTAAACAGTGCTGTTGACTCTTTGGACTCAGACTGTGATTTTATTAGGAATCTTGGGGTGATTTTAGACTATTTTTAATTTGACAGACAGGTCAGTGCAATGGTCAGATCCAGTTTTTTATCATTTAAGGCTTATCTGCTTCCTCGTGACACCCTTGAGAGGGTTATTCATGCTTTTATCTTTTTTAGACTGGACTACTGCAGTTCACTTTATAGTGGAATTGACCAGTCTGTTCTCCACTGTCTCCAACTGGTCCACAATTCAGTGGTCTGTTTATTAATGAGGACAAGATGGTGTGACCATATTACTCCTATATTACACACTCTTCAGTGCTTCTTTTTAGGATTAATTTTAAAGTTCTACTTTTGGTTTTTAAATGTCTAAATGGTTTGACACTTTCTTAGCTGTCTGATGTGATACATCGCTACCATCCCGGTAGTTCACAGGACTCGGCTGGTGACTGAGGGTATAGAGCCTTCTCAGCCGAAACTCCTAAACTCTGGAACAACCTTTGTCTCTCTGTGAGGTCCGTCAAATCACTTGATGATTCTAAATGTATTTTAAAGACTCATCTTGTTGCTATGGCTTTTAACCCCAGAGAACATGTGTAGGTCAGTTTCTCTCTCTCTCTCTCTCTCTCTCTCTCTGTCTCTCTCTCTCTCTCTCTCTCTCTCTCTCTCTCTCTCTCTCTCTCTCTCTCTCTCTCTCTCTCTCTCTGTCTCTCTCTCTCTCTCTCTCTCTGTCTCTCTCTCTCTTCCTCTCTCTCTGTCTCTCTCTCTGTCTCTCTCTCTCTCTGTCTCTCTCTCTGTCTCTCTCTCTGTCTCTCTCTCTCTCTCTCTCTCTCTCTCTGTCTCTCTCTCTCTCTCTCTCTCTCTCTGTCTCTCTCTCTCTCTCTCTCTCTCTCTCTCTCTCTCTCTCTGTCTCTCTCTCTCTCTCTCTCTCTCTCTGTCTCTCTCTCTCTCTCTCTCTCTCTCTCTCTCTCTCTCTCT
>NW_013953049.1:22712-25528 GCF_001266775.1 Austrofundulus limnaeus
ATTTTGGCCCTCTGAAGGAATAAGTTTGGGCACCTCTGCGATAGACCATAGAAACCAGACTGATAGACAATAGAAACCAGACTTATAGACCATAAAAACACACCAATAGACCTGGATAGACTGTAGAAACCAAAACAATAGACCTGGATAGACTGTAAAGACCAGACCGATAGACCTGGAGAAGCTGTAGAAACCAAAACAATAGACCTGGATAGACTGTAAAGACCAGACCGATAGACCTGGATAAGTTGTAGAAACCAAAACAATAGACCTGGATAGACTGTAGAAACCAAAACAATAGACCTGGATTGACTGTAAAAACCAGACCGATAGACCTGGATAAGCTGTAGAAACCAGACAGATAGACGTGGATAGACTTAGAAACCAGAACAATAGACCCGGATAGACCGTAAAAGCCAGACCCCATAGACCTGGATAGACCATAGAAACCAGATAGATAAACCTGGAAAGACCATAGAAACCAGACTGATAGACCTGGATAGACCATAAAGACCAGACCGATAGACATGGATAGATTGTAGAGACCAGATCAATAGATCTGAATAGACAGTAAAAACCAGACTGATAGACCATAGAAACCAGTCCGATAGACTTCGAAACCAGACCAACWGACCTGGATAAACCGTAGAGACCAAACTGATAGGCCATAGAAACCAGAATGGTAGACTTCGGTGGAACGCAAAAACAAAAGGTTGAAACCAGACCGATACACCCGGATAAGCCATAGAAAGCAGACAAATAGATGTAGATAGACCTTAGAAACCACCAGAACAATAGACCTGGAGAGACTGTAAAGATCAGACCCATAGACCTGGATAGACTGTAGAAACCAGACCCATAGACCTGGATAGGTCATAAAGACCAGACCGACAGACCTAGATACGCTGTAAAAACCAGACCGCTAGACCGTAGAAACCAGTCTGATAGACCCAGATAGGCCATAGAAACCAGAAAAATAGCCCTGGGTAGACCACAGAAACTAAACCATTGAAACCAAACCAATAGACCTGGATAGACCTAGAAACCAGACCGATAGACCTGGACAGGCTGTAGAAACAAGACTGATAGACCTGGACCTGGTTTCTAYGGTCTGTAAAGGAGGGGTAAAATACAAATCATTTTCTGTTCTATAGGAAACTGAAAGCAGCTAAAACTGATGACTCAGGTAGAAATGTGATCTTTGTTTGAGACGAGCCAATCCTTCAGGGCGGAACTTCATAAGGTTCAAGCCTCTGAAGGAAAGATTTCTTTAAATAAATCCGTAAATATTTTGTAGATGTAAAATTTTGGATGTTTTTTAGTAGCTGCAGTGAAACGACTGGTTCTTGTTTTTTGGTCTGGTATTATTGAATCTGCTGCCTGAGTTTTAGTTTCAGAGGAAATGTGTTTAATGGTGACTTAATTCACCTCAGATGTTGATGAAGACTTGACAGAGCCTGGTTGGAACAAATGTTGATGAAACAGTTTTTGATGATAAACCTCCTCCATGAGGTTTTTCTTTAAAATCTAGTTGTTTTTTTCTTGACTTCTTCTTCTTCTCGTTTCTCTTTAGTTTTCTTCGTTTGGACCCGTTCACCCTCATCGTGAACCTTCAACCTCTCTCTCTCTCACCATGAGCATCGCAGCTCTCTCGCCCCTGAGCCCAGAGCTCCCCTCCCCTGTCTTCATGTCGATGACTCCGGTCTCTCCCACTCTGGACTCAGACTGCTCCAGGTCTGGTCTGGCTCCTACCATCGTGGATCAGTCCCAGKGCGGAGCCACCTCAGGTCCTGGTCCCAGCCGGGGCTGTCTCACAGKGGGAGGAGCTAACATGGACTTTTCTCGCAGGTAAAGATTAACTGATTTTAACCCTTTGTTTCATTCAGCCAATCAGAGCCGAGGATGAGAGACCTGTAACTACTAGCCTCTTCCAGATGTCTGATGTTTGGGTACGAACTGACCCAAACTCCAGAACACTAGAGTTAAAGCTCAGAGAGAAACAGATATTTACCTGCACAGGTGAACTCATTATTTGTAAAAGTAATAAAGAATAAAGTAAATAAAGTATTTATTCTTGGTTCTTCCTGGATTTATTGGGGAGTTTTGTGATGGACAGTTTGTCCTTCTTCACGGCTCCTCATCCTCTGGTTCTATGCTTCTGAACCGATCCAGGTGACCAGGTTCTGACCAGAACCAGGTTCTGGTTGTTCTGTCCTTACATGATGCACGTTTTGCTTTCAGGACCCAGAAACCTCCTCCTCTCCACACTGGAGCAGACTGGAAGGTGGTCCTTCATCTGCCGGAGATTGAGACGTGGCTGAGGGCGACSAGCGAGCGTGTCGCTCAGCTGAGCCACTCTGTGGGACAAGATGTGGACAGCAGACATGTGGACGTCCACCTGGTCCAGCTCAAGGTACAGCACCACTTCACTACCTGACCTGTAGAGGCTCAGTGTGGAGCTCCTCTCTCTCTCTCTCATTAAAAGGTCTGATTATGGTTCTGAGTCAGACTCAGGACCCAGGATTTTGGACTCAGGACTGTGTGTAACATCATATCAAGCTGCAGTCAGACTCAGGTCTGACCAGGTTCTGGATCTTTGGTCTCAGGAACCAGAACCAGCAGCATGAGTTTTTATCTGTGCGGGTTCATGGGCCCGGTTCTGGTGACAGCAGTACCTCTGAGACCGGATTACAATCCAGCTTTGTTTAGAGGATGATGTCATTCTCTCTCTCTCTCTCCCTCTTTCTCTCTCTCTCTGTCTCTCTGTCTCTCTCTCTGTCTCTCTCTCTCTGTCTCTCTCTCTCTGTCTCTCTCTC
>NW_013953049.1:26528-28151 GCF_001266775.1 Austrofundulus limnaeus
TGTGTGTGTGTGTGTGTGTGTGTGTGTGTGTGTGTGTGTGTGTGTGTGTGTGTTGTTCAGGCTGGTCACCACGGAGCCACACCATGACTCAGCAGCTGGAGTTCTGATCCAGTTCTAATAATAAAACCAGACTTTAGCTGCAAAGAAACCAAAGTTTAAAACTGTTCAACTCATTTAAAGAGACGTGAATGATTATTAAATAATTTATTATTAATAACTGTAATTCATTCATTATTATTAACATTATTAATTCATTATTATTAACATTATTATGTTGTGTTGGTGTGTTATTGTGTTATTTTGTTAGTGTGTAATTGTGTTAGTATGTCAGTGTGTTGGTATGTTGTGTTGGTATGTTGTGTTATTGTGTTATTGTTGGTGTGTTATTGTGTTATTATGTTAGTGTGTAATTGTGTTAGTATGTTAGTATGTCAGTGTGTTGTTATGTTGTGTTGTGTAATTGTTGGTGTGTTATCTTGTCTGTGTTTCACTGCAGCTGCAGATATACTCAGACAGTTGTCAGATTGTGTGTCTGAGCAGTTCCACAGCTTGTTTAGCTCCTCAGGATGTTTGAAGGTAATATTTGTGCGACTGAACGTGTCCCTGCTGGAACTGGACCCACATGGAACTGAGTCATGGTTAAAAGGAGAGACGTGGGCTGAGTTCTGCTTTTCAGACCTTGGTTTTGTCCTGTTCCAGAGCACATGCACACACACACACACACACACACACACTGGTGGAAGTGAGGGCAGGTGTGTAAGGTTGTGTTCTTCTGTGTGACCTCAGGACATCTGTGAGGACATCTCGGACCACGTGGAGCAGATCCACGCCCTGCTGGAGACAGAGTTCTCCCTGAAACTTCTCTCCTACTCTGTGAACATCATCGTGGACATCAGGTGAGTGGACAGAAGCTCACAGATACGACAAGGAGTTGTGGGTACCAGCTGTTGTTGTGTGTTGTGTGCTTCAGAACTGTGCAGCTGCTGTGGCACCAGCTCAGAGTGTCGGTTCTGGTCCTGAAGGAGCGTCTGCTGCAGGGTCTGCAGGATTCAAACGGAAACTTCACCCGTCAGACGGACATCCTCCAGGCCTTCAGCCAGGACCAGCACCAGGTGTGAAGCACAAACAAACAGAACTTTTCTGTTTCGGATCAAACGTCTGACAGCAGACATGTTAGTCAGGTCTGCAAACTTCTTCACTGCTCTGMAGCTGGGATTGAACCTCTTCAGCTCCAAGAGCTTTTCTTCAAGCTTTTTCTCAAAAAGCTGAAATGTAACTGAGTATCTCAGCTTTTATAAACTCTACTTATGGTTTTAGACACATAAAGGATGGAACTTTTTTTTACATTGTTTCCCCTCCCGTCTGATTAATGTTTTTATTAGACAGTATATAACGTATTTAAAACCATAATGAATCAGACTAAAAACTCTTGAAACCATAAACCCACCTGTGGACATCACCTGTACAAAGATTCATGCTGCTAAAATGAACTGGAGCAAAGTTACAGAGGTTTTAGTAAAGAAATAATTTAGTGTTTAAAGGAAAAAAAAATAGTATATGTCTTCTGGACGGGTTCTTCTTTAATGAAACGTTTCGTCTCTCTTCCACGAGACTTCTTCAGTC
>NW_013953049.1:29151-30349 GCF_001266775.1 Austrofundulus limnaeus
ATATAAAATAATGAGAAATTATATTTGACTTCAGTTGGATCAGATTCACTCAGAATCAAATAAAAAAAACTTTCAACAAACTTTATAACATATTTTGGTATCTACTTTCACTTGCTTTTCTTTATTTCTTGTAATATATTTATAGATTTGCAACAATCCCATTGTTTACAGTTTGTTTACGTTCTGATTAAACTTCCTGTCATTTGAACTGTGTTTGATAAACATAACTTTTAGCCAGGATTCATGTTCAGGTTCAACTTACAGATCTGAAGTTAACAGAAGTTAAGATATAGAAAACAAGAAATGCTGGTTTGCATGGAGCTCACCAGGTCAAACATGATGTAAAATAATGAGTTTTCTTCTTCAGACCCGACTGGATGCTCTGACGGAKGTTGATGACAGCGGTCAGCTGACCATACGCTGCAGCCAGGACTACTTTTCTCTGGAYTGTGGGATCACTGCCTTTGAGCTGAGTGACTACAGTCCGAGTGACGAGCCAGAGGTCCGGAGAACTGAAGACCCCCCACAGGAGACCAGTCCCACCCGAGACTCCAGTCACAAACTTCACAACAGTTTACCAGAACTCTCAGAAAACCTCAACCATTCTCTGTCTAAACTACCCACAATGCAATGTGGCATGTCCAACCAGAGTGAAGGTCCAAAGCGTCGTCTTCAGGGCGTGAGTCTGAGCACCCAGGTGTCTCCGACACGTCCCTCACTTCCTAAGAGAGCTGCCTTGTTCTCCAGCAGAGGAACCAAGGTGGAGGACTCAAGAGGAAGTCATAAAAAGATGAAAAATTTCTCTGAGCTTCATCTTTATGGTGAGCTCAGCCAAAGCACGCCATCTCTCGTGGATCCCCCAGACCGCTCCAAGTTCTGGCTGGAACTGGACTCAGTTTACCCTGAAAATGTCTCTCAGTCYTACGAGAGTTTGCAGGTTTGTCCTCCTTCATTTGAACACCTGTACTTTTCATTTCTACTGAGAAAAGGTCTTTAGATTAAAGACATTTACAGAAACTCAGCTCATGCTAACAGTAAACAATCTGAGCTCATGCTAACAGTAAACAATCTGAGCTCATGCTAACAGTAAACAATCTGAGCTCATGCTAACAGTAAACAATCTGAGCTCATGCTAACAGTAAACAATCTGAGCTCATGCTAACAGTAAACAAACTTAGCTCATGCTAACAGTAAACAA
>NW_013953049.1:31709-32918 GCF_001266775.1 Austrofundulus limnaeus
CTCTCTCTGTCTCTCTCTGTCTCTGTCTCTCTCTCTGTCTCTCTCTCTCTCTCTCTGTCTCTCTGTCTCTCTGTCTCTCTCTCTCTCTCTCTCTCTCTCTCTCTCTCTCTCTCTTAGGAAACGGTTCATTCAATAAGAGTTGAGGTTATTATTTTACAGTGCATTTGTTTCTGAATCATTTGGCGATTAGGCAGCAGAAAACTACCTCTACTTACTGCATAAATACAACTTGAACAAGCATGTGTTCTGAGCACAGGATTAAACACTTTGATTTAAGATTCAAAAATGTATCGTTTTCATGAGGCCAGCAGTCAGTCACWTTAAAAACTATATTCCAGTACATGAAATACAGTGGTGGGCACTATTCCCCTAAAGCACTAATTACTGACCTAAATTTCTCCTTTGCACTTTAGGGTTTTTATTAATTTCTTCAAATGGTGTGCAATTTGTGCTTTGTAAATTTAGAGTTGAGTAGCATTAAACACAAATAACATTACAAGTTCAATCATCAGTATTGTCTAAAGAAAAAGAGARAGTCGTCTAAACTGAATGCACCGCTTCTGTTTTACAATAAACAGTTTGAAATGACTAATATCTGCATGTTTTCTTACTGAAGCCCTACTATAAATATRATAAAATGACCAAGAAGCAGCAGAACTAACAATCCTCAGCTAGTTTTTATTTTAACGCCATGACTGAAAAGACAGTTTCAACAAATCACCTCCCCAAWCTGCGACGACTTGTGCCATTCTGGTCATTCTGTAAATGGTAAACATCATTCTACTGGTTGGCAGTATTGAGCTGCTAACATGTCTTATGGAGTCACTGGAATGTTTTCTGGTGAACGGAGACAGATTTGCACTTTGTTTGGCTTCTGCTAAGTTTTTGTGAGCATATGCACTTCTGAACTTGTGGATCTAAATAAATTGACTACCACTTTAGACATTGTGCAGCTAAATTTTGAGTTAGTGCTGCCCACCACTGATGAAATATGAAGTGACCAAAACAGAAAAGGTCGAATCTGTTGGAGAGAAGTTGCTGCATCAACAAACACTGAATGATAAGAGGATGTTTAGATCATTTTTTTAAGTTTGAAGCTTAAAGATCTCTGACCAAATGGGTAAAATCATGTGTATTATGCCAAGTTTCTTGAATATAATAATGATTTCTTTGACTTTTTGTATTTGCACGTCACAGGCTCTTTAATGA
>NW_013953049.1:33076-46187 GCF_001266775.1 Austrofundulus limnaeus
AACCTGGACTATTGCTCATAATGTACCACCACCATACCCTCCCCCTTCCTGCACACATCACTCTTTATCAGCATTAAGCTTCTAGTCCACTATAGTTGCAATTTTCACCTCAGATCTGTATTTTTGCGCTGCTGACTACCCCTCCACACCTATTATTTTTRTCTCGATGTCCACAATCATCCATATCTGTGTCCATGCTGTATTAAACATTTAGTGTCTTTACTTGATTATTTACATTATTTAACATAACATTATTTAATGTTATTTGATTGTGCTGTTTGAACTGATTACCTGTTTATTGCTGTAACTTGGGAAGGAGAGTAACACAGTTTCAGTTCTCTGTATGTTTTGCACAATGACAATAAAAGTAGTTGAACTTGAAGCTGAGGCTAGTAGCACTCAGACTGAACTGTTGCTGTTCCTCTGGTGCCACATGCTCTCTTCTGTTTACTGTCAACCAGGGTTAAATAGCTTTGTTTGTTTGTATTTTACCCATCTTTCAGTCTCAAAAAGAAAGCAGCACTTTGTGTTGTCACTTTGTTGGAGGATTGTTGGTCTAATTTTTGGGAAGTGTGTTCAGTCACGTGCTTTCTAGCCTCAAAGATTCCCTCCTAATACGCTTTATGTGGAAACCTGTGGATTTGACTTAGGAAAGTTTCAGCTCTTATTTGTTAARATATTTGTTTTTGTACTTCCTTTAAATAATTGATTTTGGAATGAACTAAAAAAACCTTCTAAACTCTATTGCTTACAAAGCAAAATAAAAGTGGGTTAATGTTCACAGCACATCTGAAGCACAACGCTGACATTGCCTTGACACTCAAAGAAAAAAGAAAAGTGAGGAAAGCAATGTCAAAGAAATGCCACTGGAATTCCCCGGAATCTCCCCCCTTCCCACCTTCAGCCCCCAYGACTGTCCCCAAATCTACACAGAGTTACAACTTGTTCCACAATAGACAAGGGGAGCTATTCTGTGACCATAATGCAAGGAAATGTTACCTCAGAGCAAAAATGTTCTCAGCACAGAGGCCCCTCGGTCCTGGAAACAATCAGCACGGAAGCTGAGGCAGGTGCCCACCTCCTGTGAAAATATCCTCTACGATGTGAGGGCGTGTTGTCAGCAGCTGAACGACAAATGAAACACAAAAATGACAACAGTTCTTTATTACAAATCAGCTCTGCTTGCTGCACACAAGCATCAACTTTTCCAGACAAAACCTGCCTCTTTCCTGTCCTCGCTGAGCCCAGCCAGTCCAGGCTGCCCATCCTGAGCCTGCTTTTGGTTCTGCTGGAGGTTCTTCCTGTTAAAAGGGAGTTGTTCCTTCCCACTGTCCCCAATGTGCTGCTCAGGATGTGAGATTCCAACAAAGTGAAGATTTAACACAGTCTGCTGGTTGTCTTAGACAGTTTAATGAGATCAGTTTTAACCGTGAACAGAAGCCTCAGGCTCCCAGGTGATGATGGAGGACCTGAGTTTGAAGGGACTGGAACTGAAAACTAGTGTGAGACAAGTGTGTTTTAGATTATTGATTCATTGTCCCACACAGGCCAAAATAAATTTAAACATAATTCATGAAACATGCACATAAATACAACAACTGATAAAACAAAACACAAATGTGAGCCGTCASATCGAAACGAGGATAAAGTCTAAAAGTGGAGAAATGGGCTGACATAGGGTTTGGATTTAAATGAGTGCAAAAATTGAATTTTGTCAAAATATAATGAATTAATGCTTCATCAATGTACTATTTGAATGAACTGTCTGAAATATAATCCTGAAAAAAGATTTTGAAGCATTTTTTGAGCAGTAGCAACAAAAACCCTGATTTTGAGGAAAAACACCTTACAGTCTGAATTTTTCCCTGTGAGCTAGCACTGCTTTTGTTTCTTTCCAACTGGGAAATCTTCATATACAAATAATATTTGAGGTTTCCTCTTTATAYAAACATCAAAAATGACTCGATAAATTTACATAAACTTAAGATTCAGACCAAACAGTAGCATATTATCATACTAATGAAGTCATATCTGTGGATAAACTGATGACATCAGGATGATCCAGGTATCAAAATGTAACTTTTAAAGCAGGAATCTGAAAATGTAATTAGGTCATTTTGACCTAATTTGACTTAATTCTCATTTTGATATGATGGCTCACATATATTGTGGTTTAGGTTACACATTTATTTTTTGAATGAATGTGTACGTCATGGAGTGGCTTTTAGACAGTTTTAGTTGTGTTTTGAAGACTGACTAATTGTCAGTCTTTGGCACATCATTATACTTTATTCTATAAGTAAATTCCACTAAGTGATGGGCTGTGTGCTCTGACACTTTCCTTCAGTTTGACATCTGGGATTTATCCTGGTTTTATATTTCTGGATCAAAGAGTTTAATGGTGGAAGGTCAAGCCCATTTGAAATTTTAAGACAAGACTTGGATAACTAAATATTTTGTGTTAAAAGGGAGTTTTTCTTTCTACTGTCGCCATTGTGATGTTACTAATTAAATACTGGCTAATTACTTTTGCATTTCTTTGACTAACTGCAGAATGTATTTTTATTAATATCRCTATTCTAGCTAATTTCTTTCTAAAACCTTTCTTTAGTGCCACCTTCAGTGGTCTGATAATGGAATGAATAAAAATGGTCATTAGCTAACGAGTCAGCTACAGTAAATAAATGCTAGCTGATAATAGTTGGTATGTCACTGATGATTCAAACTTTCCTGGAGCTTTCATGAAGCCTCTCCATGGATTCTTCAGTGAGGAGCTTGAAGCAGGACAGCCTTGACTTGCCATGAAAACAGTGATAAACTTTCAGTAAAATAAATAAATAAATGAAATGACAGACCCTTTTTGGAGTATAAAATGAAAAAAAATGAGTAACCATCCATTGAAAAATGAATGACCAAGAAGTACACAGGCTGTCTGTCATATAGTTTAATACAGTCGAAGGATGTGAAAGGTTACAAATGTTTAAACACATAGAAGAGGTTAGGATTATCCATATTTAATCCATGTAGTGAAAACATTATCCAATAAGGATGTGAGAACAATATTTCCCTGTGAGCAGCTCTCACTTTGTTTTAAGTATTGTGTTGTTTTTAGACACTTGAAACAACACAAGAAAACATTTTGTAACAAAAAGCTAAAAATGGAGTGGCTTGGTGTTTGAGGATGTGAGTGTGTGCTTTTATCACTAACCACAGTCTCCAAAGGGACATTGTTAATAAATGGACATTTTCCTCACTGACAGCCTGGAAACGGTCGTTCCAGGCTGTTTTTGGGAGGTGGCACTGAGGCTTGGGTGGGTTTTACATGAGGAAATGACATTTTCTCCTGCAAGATTTCAATCCAACATAGCACACTGCCAGCCACAACAAGGCAGTGCTGAAAGTGGGACTAGGCTCTTCTCCCAATGGAGCAGCTGGCATTTCTGATAAGCACCTGTCTTAAGACTGGAACAAGGACAAGCAGTAGCATTAACATCCTGAGTGACCATAAATAACATCACTAACTGATAAATATCCCAGTAAAAAGTAGAGTTAGGGTTTGAAGACCGAAATGAGTCACATGGTGCAATTTAAACTAAAAAACACGATGATTAGAAAAGCAATAAAAAATATCAGCTAAGATCAAATAATGAAACATTTAGGGACGTGATGGTAGAACTTTCAATTGTTGGTCTAAATGACTGAGCTGGGCTGTAGAAGAGTTATTAAGACAACAAAACCACAACTTAACTTGTTATTACTACATTTACATTATGATTCTTAATAGTAACTTTTGTCTGCAGTTTTTCAAACCCCCTARCAGAGATGTATGCTTTGACATATTTCTTTTATCAGGAGCCATGAGCTCTGACTTTTGGTAGCAGAATGTTTTACAAAGAACAAATTCACAAAAACTTCATAAAGATCTGAAGGATATTTTGTTTTCATGCAGGAAGTGTGTCATCACCAGGCTCTAACCCTCCCTTCTCTTAATTACAGAGGCAACTTGAGAGAGACAAAGACAAGTGGACAAGCCTCAACATGAGACAGACCAACATTTAGACACTTAGATAAACAACAAAATGTGCAGCTGAGCCTGACTATAATTAGTTAACCCCTTCAGTTGGTGACATTGGTCTTTGCAGAAGATAAAAGTTTCACAGGATTTCAGTTTTTTTAACTACTGTGGTGTGGGTGTAGTTCCCTACATCAGAGAAAACAATGAGTAGTGAAGTGGTCAATAACAGGAAAATATTGTTTCAGTTTGTTCAGCTTAGTTTCCTGTGAGTGACAGCCTGCCTTTGTGAAACTGGAGTCCTAATACCAAACTTCAGCTGCTCCCACTGTTGTAATATTAAAAGTGAACTGGCTCTGACAAAGCTGGTAAAGCACCACAAGAAGGTACMGTTGGGGGTTCTTGTAGTGGCAGAAACAGTTGTGTTTTCAGTGTCAGGGTTGTGTTTCTGAGATAAGATACATAAGATATGATTGTCATTGTCACTTTTACAAGGAACAATGTAACTACAGCTGCAGCCCTAATCATTTGGGTGATTGAAATAATTAGGTTGGTATTTTTGTTCTCAGTATCTTTAATTTTACTATCAGATCTTTATCATTGCAGAGTTAGTAAGTGTAAAAGTTTGACTGTTTAGTCAATATGTATTTAGTGAATCTAGATAAGGCTTACAACCATGTTCCATGAGACTGTTAGGTAAAAGAACAAAGGATTGAATTTACAAAGAAAAATACAAACTACAGCTATTCTTACTGTTGGTAAGAATAGGTTACTTAACCCTGACCAGCAGCTGGGATGAGAGTCAGTTCCTCTAAGTCTGAGGACATGTTTCTAGGGTTAGGGTTAGGGTTAGGGTTAGGTTCTCAACCAGAAAAAGATGTAATCCCTCCTCCGGGTCAGGGAGAGTCTCTGCCTCAAGAGGAGTTTAAGTATCTGGGTGTCTTGTCTATGAGTGATGGTAGGATGGAGCAGGAGATGGACTGGGACTTTGTCCTCGGTAACGAGGATGTTGCTTCGGTTGGTTGTGGTGAAGAAAGAGCTGAGTCTAAAGGCAAAGCTCTGGATTTACTGGTCTGTCTTYGTTCCACCCCTCACCTGTGGTCATGAGGTGTGGATCATGACCCAAAGAACCAGATCCTGGATACAAGTGGCTGAAATCAGCTTCATTGGTAGGGTGGTCCTTAGAGATAGGGGGAGGAGCTCCGTCATCTGGGAGGAGCTCAGAGTAGAGCCGCTGCTCCTCCACATCGAAAGGAGTCAGTTGAGGTGGTTGATCTGATCAGGACGCCTCTCTTTAGAGGTATTCCACATGTTCCACTGGTAGGAGGCCATGGAGAAGACTCAGGACTTGCTGGAGTGGTTATATATCCTCTCTGGCCTGGGAATGCCTCGGGGTCCTCCATGATGAGCTGGAAAGTGTCCCTGAGGAGAAAGATGTCTGCGTTTCTCTCCAGTCCCTGTTGCCTCAGAGACCCGACTATGAATAAATGTCAGAGGATGGAGATGGTGATGGAGGATGTGTGTTTAGTTTGTTTGCTGTGTGCTCAGTTTGCATGTGCCTCACATGAGCCATGCCGGCCTGACATAGATGAGCGACTTCTGACGGGCATTTCAAACCACCCCTGCCCTCTTAATGGGGTGGCCTTGCTTATAATGGGAACCTGATCGGAGTGAGTGCAGATCAGGCAGCAAAGTGGGGTGGAGGTTGGTAGAGGAGGGGGGTTGCATCTTTTGTGAGAAACTCTTCAAAGCACTGGCCCTGCTATTTGTCCAGTGGAGCTTTTTGTAACGGTATCCTCAACTGTCATTTTGTCCCTTTTATTTTTAGGCAAGCCTATTATTGCTCCCATAGCCCTCACATACCCCTGGGCTTTGTGTGCAGGGGCAGGGTCAGGCTTGAACGTTTTTTTTTTTTCAACCTGTTCAGAACTGTCTTCTTTCTTCCCATTCCACATGTCATGCATACATGGTAATGGATCGCAAAGACCATTGAGAGTTCTCCTAATTCCAGGTCTCACTGGGAACAACCAGGCATCTGTTTATGCAGGTATTACTTCTCATCGCAGACGTCTCCAACAACAGGGCATCACTTAACTGATGAACAGTTGTTACTGAGTTCAGAGGAATGAAACTGTCTTGAAATAAATGTAAAATAACAAATACCAACTGTGTCAAACTGAAATGAATGTTGTATAGTGTGGAACTGTGGGGAACAACAGTRGGTGACATTAGCTGCAGTTTTTTGTGAGGCACAGTTACTTAAAGTTGATGATGGTGACATCTGTAGTCAGTCAGGTGAAGTTTCTGGTGTTATGATTGATAAAAAAATGACATGTAGACCTCACATAAATTATTTAATAATAAAAATAAATAGATCTCTTGCAGTACTAAATAAAGTAGGAGAGTCATTCCGTGACAAAACTCTGTATATGTTGTATAATGCAATAATTATTCCACATTTAATATATTGTATTGAAGTCTGGGGGAAAACATGTAAAACAACAAATCCTGTTTTTATTTCACAGAAAAGAGCCGTTAGAGTTGTCACTAGAAAACATTAGTCACTCATCAAATATATTATTTTATCAATTGAAATTATTAAAGTTCTATGAGTTGGTTGATTATAGTATTTTACAGGTTGTGTATAAGGCTCACAAAAACACATTACCTTCTAACACGCCAGTAAATTTTGTTAAGTGAGAAAGTTATTATCTTAAGGGGATAGAGATGTTTGTGAAGCCTTGGTTTGGTACCAGTCTGAAGGAGCGCTCTGCTTCAGTCCAGGGAACAGGATTGTGGGATGGTCTACAAGGTGATGCTAAAAATGCCAGTTCTATGTAMATATTTAAAAGAATGATAAAAGTTAGGTTTTTGAAGGAATATGGAAAAGCATAATGTAAATCCATATAAATTGTTKTTTGAGTTGATGCTTTTATTTAACTTTGTTTTTTTTTTGTAAATTATGAATGTTTGAATATATTCTTGAGAAAATAGGTGCAGATTTCATTTTATTTGATCTTTGATTTGTATATTTTTATTTTCTATTGTATATGGTTATCTTGTTTTTAATGAAATGAATACATTTCTAAAATTAAAAACAAAATACATTTTTAAACGATACTCCATTCTGTCCTGGTGGGAACACATGTCATCATACAAGCTGGTACAAGATGTGTATTCATCCAAGCTCCTTGTAGCTTCATCAAACACACATCAGTTTGTTCCTCACAAACCTGAAGCCTGTCATGGTTTCATTAGTCCACAGGCTTGGTACACGTCAGCTTCTGTCTGTAGGTCAGGAGAAGATGTTTTAAACTGTGGTCAGAGAGGCCCAGGTGGGGCAGGTCACATGCTGTCTGTATTTAGGCACATGTCTAAAATGTCATTTTGTCAGAAGTCTGAGAAAAACTAACAACACAAGGTTAAGAAAACATTTTAACTTTTGCWCATAAGCTATAACATAATATGTAATATATTTTGTTTTTTACTAAATAATTATTTTTCTTTAAAAACCAGCTCAGTGGAGACCAGACCCAATGAACACTGTGTATCTGATGTACTCGAGCAGGTGACAAGGAGACACACCTGAACACACACACACACACACACACACACACACACACACACAGGTCAGGTTTCTCTCTGTGTCCAGCGGCCTATTAAACATTAATCCCAACAGCTTTCCTACAGGAAGGTAAAATGTGTCCCCCACCTTCCCCATCTGCCCTCTCTTATTACTGCTGTTCAGGTATGAGACAACAAAGGCCTGGCTGCAGGAATTAAAGCAGAGGCCAACAACAGTCACCATGTACGCTGAAGCGTTCACCCAGTGACAGCAGGTCGACCTGAGCTGGTCAGATACGCTCCTTTACACTTAACAAACTGCAGGCTCATGGGCTGCATCAATAAAAGTAAAAGCATGCATGTGTGCCTTAGTTTCACAGGTCAGTAAGAAGCAAGACTTCAAAATAAAATACTGACTACAAATGTTCACACTGATGCAGGATTTCAAGTGTTTAACTTCTGTCCCTGTACAAATGGTGCAAGACTCTGGTTCATGTTGTTGGCAGAAAGTCAGACGTCTTCAGGATAGAAGTTGGACTCAGCCTACACTCACTGATTTGGTTATAATTTTTATGGACAGAATTTCTTGGTCCAGCCTGAAGGCAGAAGGAGCTCAGCTTGGTGACTTTGAGATTCCCCCTTTGCTATTTGTGGATGATGTGTTCCTGTGGGCCATGATCCTCAGTCAAATAAGGGCCAGATGTCCTCTTCAGGTTGGGGTAAGGTTCATCCTGAAGTGGAAGAGTTTAAAAACTTTTCTGCAAACTCTGTGATGGTTTGTTGTAGTGAAGAGGGAGCTGAGCTCCAAGGTAAAGCTTGTTTACCAGTTGCTCTACATTCCTACTCTCACCTGTGGTCACAAACTCTGGGTAGTGACCAAAGGAATGAAACTGTGGGCACAAGCGATGAAAAGGAGTTTTCTCCACAGSGTCTCTGGAATTTCTCTTGAGAGCCCATTATACTCCAACCAAATCCAAACAGGCAACGCGCGGTCACATGCTTGTTCAGTGTCCGTTTTCTCACACACACACACACACACACACACACACGCACACACACCTGTCATAGCCCCTGAGACACACCGTGCCGAGCTCCTGGGGAACCCCTCCTGCTGTGTTTTACATCTCTGCAATGGGTTTCTTCCTGCTGGAGTCTACACTCCAGACTCCAGACCAGTCACTATCATTTTATATACGGGGGTGGAAAGTTCTCTGGCAGGTTGACTAGAAAGGCTTAGAAGGGGTGACTTAAAGCTGTGAACATAATTTATTTGTCATGCAGCTGTGAGAATAAGAGCCAGTATTGGCAGTATGGATGGAGAATRTTTAGACGTAAGGTTGTGTGTTTAGAGAGCCTCAGAGTAGAGCTCCTGCTCCTCCACAGTGAAAGTCATGGTAAAGACCCAGGACACCCTGGACACACCACAGTATGTCACTCAGCTAGCCTGGAAACACATTYGAGTCCTCTCAGAGGAGCTGGAAGAGGCAGCTGTGGTCTGAACCTCCCTGATCAAGCTGCTGCCTCTAAGACCTGACTCTAACCTGCTTTGATTTTATGTATGAAAATATTCTCCAGGTGCACTCATGACACATGTAGCTTCTGTTTGACTCAGTCCTTCACCACACCCTGTGAGCAAACCATCATCTGTTGCATTATCATGTCCAAATATCTGCTGGGAACTTCACRGTGAATCAGTTACCTTCTCCACTCCCAGGACTAAAAACAACCTTTGAGTGTGAAAATGTTGCCTGTGAACAACACAAAGCCATATTTGGAACAACTACACACCAGCAAGCTGCAACAAGACTGCCTAAAGTTTCCTCTCTTGTTAGATAAGAGCTTTACTTGCTTCTGTTTGTGTTTTTCAGGACAGGACTTGTAAATGTTTCTATGGCAACTCTCTGTGTGCTACTGCAAGAAATCTAAGCCTGAAGGTGAAAACAGTTGTTTTCATGGTTTAATCCTTCCTAAAACACTTAGTTTTAGCACAAGGCCTTAAAGAGGAGAGTAGCCTAACTCATGAGACAGAAAGACAAATAAAGCAGATTAAAAGAGAAAACACATGTCTGATTAATGGTGATGTCATTGTATTTGTAGGAATTAGTCATTAACAGTTATTAGTCATTAAGAGTTTGGTTTCAGGGCAGAAGCAGGGGAACAGTAGAAAAGGAGGGAAAGTGATTGTTGTTGCAGAGAGTAGCACCATGTTAGCAAACATCAACATTTAGGTGCTACCTTTATTCTGCACAATACTTATAATTTCTGCTTCAAATGGAAGGTTACATAGTATTTTTGTAATGCCTTTTTTTTCTCCRCAGAWTTTTGGTCAACAGTATCACAGAAACAGCTGCACCAATCAACATGAAATGAGTCAGGACTGTAGATGAGTCTGACCTACACTGCACCAGCCAACCGTTTTATTATAGACCCCATATTTGAGGAGGGGGCTCCTTTCAAAGTGGGGGGTGTCAGGACATGTAAAAATGCTTATAACTCAGAAACTGTTCAATATAGAAGCTTCAGATTTGTTTGGTTGTGTAGCTCTGATGAAGCTCTATCCATCAGGCCCACCAACGCCCCCCTCCCAAAAAAGACTCCYACCCAAACCACTACAATTTTGGGATGCATCTAGTAGCATGACATWTATTAGGAATAAAGTCTTCAGAGTTCTGGTGCATTTGTGCGTGCGGGGGTCATTATGTTACCGCTATGCGGTATCTAGTTCTTATCTTTTCTGATAAGGGATGTTGTGAAGAGAGAACCCAGGAAGTTTCTAGAAACTTGTGAATGGCTCATATGTACACAAGTATGAGCAAATGTTTGCACCTGCTTGTCTGGGAGAAAACACCTGCTGCGGGGTGTCAGAGACCACCTGTTGGACTCCATGCTGCAGCTGATCCAGTGTCAGCATACGTTCAGGCTGCAGCATGAAGATCTGTGTGAGAACAGTTGATTGTCTGATTCGATTCCCTAATAACTCTCAGATGACACAGATTCACCATTAGTCCAAACAGACCCAGAAGGAACAGGAATTCAGATAGGCTTAGTATTTGCACATGCAGGAAGACRTGTAAGAGTTAATGTATCTTTTCTATCTGTTCATAATCCTCTCTGGCCACAACATTCATCTCTAGTGATTAATCTTGATCTGACTCATATCTTACATTTGAAACTCACATCAAACACCTTTTTCTCCAAACGTCCTCCATTACTCTCCTTTTCTGATGCTGAAAACTTGTTCCTGCCTTCATCTGCCCATGACTTGACCACTACAACACCCTTTTACATGGAATTCCATCCAAACCCTTCTTACAGAACATTACAGCCCAGATCCTGATGAAGCAATGGAAACATGACCACACCACCCCAATCTTTAAATCCCTACACCCATCTCACTCTACATGGAGTATAAGTCCACCAATCCACCCACGGCAATGGTCCACCCTAACTCCAAGAACTGCTCCCTGCAGAGACATCAACACAATCGCTCCATCCTTAAACTGCAGAGCGTAGGTAATGCTGCTGCTGCACCTCGTCTGAGGAGCGACTCCCACATCCTGTGAGGATATGCTAGACTACAGAGAAACTTACATTTTTAACTGGGCTGCTTCTAGTTGTTTATTTGTAAATAACTGTAATGACATCAYAATCTGGCCTTCTGATTGACTGAGGCTGTTACTGGGYGGATTACATCTACATCACACTGCAAGACTTTAAAATTATCAGACTATTTTCAAAGACTGAGAGAGCCCACACGTGAGGATAAAAAACTGTGGATATAGCAGGTTTGGTCCTGGTGAACAGCCAACCTAACCTAACCTAACCTAACCTAACCCTAACCTAACCTAACCTGATAACCTAACCTAACCTAACCTAACCTAACCTAACCTAACCTAACCCTAACTTAACCCTAACCTAACCCTAACTTAACCCTAACCTAACCTAACCCTAACTTAACCCTAACCTAACCTAACCTAACCCTAACTTAACCCTAACTTAACCCTAACCTAACCTAACCTAACCTAACCCTAACTTAACCCTAACGTGACCTCCAGAGAGACCTGAGTTCAGAGGAAATAAACATTTGAGAAGAAACTATTTGATTGTTTGTGCATTATTTTTACCAGAGGAAAAACTATTTAAAAGGACTTTTAACATCCAGCAGACCTTCTGCTGAGTCATGACAGTTTAGTCTTCTGTATTTTGGAATCCCTCCATGTTTCTGTTCCCTCACTTTCTGATTGGTTACATGTCACATTCAGCAGGCTGCAARCTCGTTTGTTCTCAGGTGAGCACCACACGCTGTGATATCAGGCCAAAAAAATCAAACATGTTGAATATCCCTGATTTGATGTTGGAGTGGTTCTGATGTCCTTCTGAGCCGACTAGATCACTCTTAACTCCCCACCCAGGGCAGGAAGATCTGCTCAGATTATCTTTAGAGCCATCACCATAATCTGGACTTCCTTAAGATTGTGGTTGGGGTAAAATCAGGCCAGAATCCAGCTGAATTATCCTGCTGTGTGATGCAGGCCTTATCCTCTTTAGTGAGAGATAGAAAGAGGGAGTTAATGTAGTACAACATGGCACCCAGACTGCTCAGCAGTTTTAAAACATACAACAATGACATTTTGTGGGTTGGTTGCTGAGATCTAACTCAACACATTCTGAAAGCCAATAAAAAGTTGAAGTTAACTGCTAATGCAAATTGTTTCTAAGAATACAATAATTAAGCCATTTTAGACAGAAAACTGAAAACTGTTAAAAAGGTAGCTGAGAACAATCTGCAACAAAACCTGAATGCTAAATAAATATTCAAGATGGCCACCAGAACTATTTGAAACCACTATAAGTCTGCCATTCTAAGAACTATTGGGCTGAAATTAGGTGGTCATTGATGACAGTGATCTTAAATAAATAGTAGTCAAATTTTAAATTTAAAATGGACACCACATGGCAATGTCTTTCATGGTTTCTCCAGGAATTATTTTAGTTGTTGTTGTTGTTAAATATAACCTGAAACAGGCTAATAAAATCATGAATATGACTAAAGGATCAAGAGGAATATGCAAATATCTTACTAAGCACAATGGAATATTTTCTTTTCCCATAGTTTACAATTCTATTTTAACATCAAACTACTGCAGGACTATAATTTGTTTTAGTAAAGCCCTGAGTCCTTAAGCAGTCAAACAAATGCATATAACAACTGTACTTTAAAGTCCCAATCATTCTCGTTATTACTAATTAACTGATCCAACATAGACCCATTAGACATTGCACAGAGCTGGATTTAATGAAGAAGTGACAGAAAGACGTTGATTAAATAAAAAAGCTGGACTTTGATCTTTCTTGTTGTAAGACCAAACATCAAGAACGCACCATGACTGAGAGAAATCCAGCACCTCTTATTATGCTGAGAACATGTCCCCACAGTTCAGCACGATGGTGGCAGCATCATAATGTGGGACTATTTTTATCAGCATGAAATGGGAAACTGGTCAGAATTAAAACTAATTATGGATGGACCAAAAT
>NW_013953049.1:51823-56838 GCF_001266775.1 Austrofundulus limnaeus
GTAATTAGCTGAAGCTCCACAGAAGACCCGGCAGGTCTGAGATCAGATTGTGTAAGAACATAAAAGTCTGTTTTCATCTTACTTTAAATGTGTAAATCAACTCCTTRTCTTTTCCTGAATGTTCCAGTAGAGGGCGGTGTCCGACCCGTTTCTTCTGCAAGTCTTTATTTATAATTAGATCAAATTCAGAACCTGAAAATGCCTTTTTGTTCTTTTATTGTTCTTATTGTGAAATTATTTAGTATTAATTTTATTTAGATATTGATTTTTTTAAAACATGTGCAGCTGTTGTGTTGAAATAAATAAAAACTGAACGAAGAACCGTGAGAACACGTGTCTCTACAAGGAATAAATCCATCACCGCCCTGAAATTCTCGCACCTTCATCTCATTGGTTCCGATTCGGTTTGTGTGGCGTGTRACTGGTGCACTGAGCTGTCAATCACAGCAAGTGCTCCGACTCTGCTTTTGGCTGCAGAGACGCGCTGCAGCGCGCTCCCTGCTGCTCAGTGCGCAGAGCGGCGGAGGGAAGCGGACCGTCCCTGCAGCAGCTGCGGCCCCGGCGCGTTTCCTCCCGCTGCGCTGCGTCCCCACAGAGTCCCCGCATCCCTCAGGAGAGGAGGAAGAACACGAGGACCACACTGCCTCCCTCTTCACCTTCTTCTTCTGTGGAGTTTGTCAGGCGCACAGTTTGAGTTTCCCTCACTGCAGACATGTGGAACAGCTCCCGGGAAGTCTTCTTACTTTGTTTCCTCCTGACACTCTGGACTGAGGTGAGAACTTTATCTTCTAATCTTCCCAGAGGGAAGCTCTGTCCTTTATCAAGCTGCAACCAAATCATGAAACCTACCATTCTCAGGACGTACATTCAGTTTGCAGTTTTAAAGCAATCTTCTGAGCTGAGTGTTATATTTAATGAAATGTACCTTTAACTGGGAACACTGGACCAGCTGCAGTGACAGATTTGAAACAAATGATAAAAAGATGAAAGCCAACACTTTTTAATTCCCAAATCTTTGTTGGATGTTTCTGAAAGGAAGTGTCTGCAGCCTGAACTGCATCTTCACTTTGTGTTGGACTCACATGTTTGGACACTTGGCTCTGAAAACTGACATGGTTCTTCAACTTTTGGAAAACAAACTGAAGACACGAAGCAGAAATATTCTTGTTTGTTGCTTGGGATCTGAACTTTCAGTCCTGTTAACCACCTGTCTCCTGTCCCCTCTGGTTTTCTGTCCCCTCCTGTCCCCAGGTGTCTTGGTCCACCGGGTACTTTGAGCTGCAGCTGGTGTCGGTGGAGAACCCCGGAGGTCGTCTCCTGAATGGGGACTGTTGTGATGGCTGTGGTCCTGACGAGTGTGACACGTCCATCCGAGTGTGTCTGAAGGAGTATCAGAAGGAGGTCACCACCTCTGGACCGTGCACCTACGGCTCAGAAACCACCAGAGTTCTTGGTGGGAACAGCTTTCAGTTCAGAGGAGGACAGAAAGCTGCATCACACAGGAACAACGAGGCAGGAAGGATTGTCATTCCCTTTCAGTTTGCGTGGCCGGTAAGTCAGGAATGTGCACGAGTCGTGGTTCTGTTCGATCAGAGCCTAATAACCTCAGAGAGAATGTTGTGGTGTGAGGATCAGTCCGGTCCAGATAGCAGGACTCCAGAACTGATCAGATCTGGATGATGTGAGARCCCAGGTCCAAACAGCAGCTTTGTGTTTGTTCCTCAGCTTGTGTGAGTTTGGCTTCTTCTCTTTCAACAGTCAAAAATAAAACCAGAACCATYTGGAGCTTTGAACACAACGTGGTTCTGATGGGTCCTGGAATGTGCAGGATGCTGGATATTAATGCAGCGTTTGTGTCCTAGTTTGATAAGTTCCAAACAGTGTGTGTGTGTGTGTGTGTGTGTGTGTGTGTGTGTGTGTGTGTACTTGTTTCTACTACAGAGTGAGGACAATTGCATTGCACCATAGTTACTATCAAAGTGAGGTCTTTGATGTAAAGTGAGGACCTCTTCAATGTTAATTTTTGTTTAGTGTGTACTATACTACAGTATACTATACTGTACTATCTATAGTCTGTAAAGTAACTAGTGTGTGAACCTCTGTACTGATGCTGCTGTGACACCTGAACTTACCTCTGCAGGAAAATAAAGGCTGTTTCTATTTTATTCTATGTTCTCACTTTGTTCACAGCTCTGCTGTGCTTTACTAGTTAGGTTTGGAGGTATGGTGTGAGTTAAGTTCTGGTTCAGGTTAGAGTTAACTATAGACCAGTAATGGTTAATTTTACTAGTTAGGTTTAGAGGTRTGGTGTGAGTTAAGTTCTGGTTCAGGTTAGAGTTAACTATAGACCAGTAATGGTTARTTTTACTAGTTAGGTTTAGAGGTRTGGTGTGAGTTAAGTTCTGGTTCAGGTTAGAGTTAACTATAGACCAGTAATGGTTARTTTTACTAGTTAGGTTTAGAGGTATGGTGTGAGTTAAGTTCTGGTTCAGGTTAGAGTTAACTATAGACCAGTAATGGTTAATTTTAGGGAAAATGTCTGGGTTAGGTATAAATACAGTTACAAAAAATGAATGGAAGTCAATACAAAGTCCTCAGTTTGATGCAAATTCAATTCAAAAGAACTTTATTGATCCCAGAGGGAAATGAGGTGTTGTTGTAACTCATTGAACTAAAAACTTATTGTAGATGCTGATGGCTGTGGGCAGGAAAGATCTTCTGTAGGTCTGTGTTACAGTGAAGGTGAAGAAGCCTCCGACTGAAGACACTTTGTCTTTCTATGACAGTCTGATGAAGAGGATGGTCAGGGTTGTCCACAATGTTCTTGATTTGATGTAAAGTCCTTTGCACCATCATCTCCAGAGATTCCACAGTCGTCCCAGAACAGAACCAGCCTTCTTTATCAGGTTGTTGAGCCTTTTTAGGTCCCTGGATCTGATGCTGCTGCCCCAACAGATGATGGCAGAAGAGATGATGCTCTCAACAACAGACTTGTAGAAGATCTGCAGCATCTTGCTTATACAAATACAAGAATATATGTGTGTGTGTGTGTGTGTGTGTGTGTGTGTGTGTGTGTGTGTGTGTGTGTGTGTGTGTGTGTGTGTGTCGTGTTAGATGAATGAGCAGGGGGTGGGACTGATGAGCTGTAAGCCAATCCGAAGCTGCTCTCCCTCCTGTTTGGACAGACAGCGTGGGAACATGAAGACAAGCTGCCGTCAGAACTTGTTCAGATGTTTGTCAGGGTTCATGACGTCACCACTGTTAGAATGATCTGTGGTCATTTGGAGCCAAACTTGGACCAGCAGACTGGATCTTCTSAGTGGTTCTGTCCATTAATACATGACTCAGGAGAAGATAAGCTGTAAAGACTCTGGTTGATGGTTTAAAACAGATTCTCTGTCTTCATGTCACTAATTTTAGCTCTGTTGCAAGATATTGTAGGACTTACAGGACGATGCACAGAAAAAATAATAAATAAATTCTGCGAACCTTAGCAGCTGACCACAAAAACCCCAAACAAGGGTTCATGTCAGATCCAACATATGAGGGGTTCTGAGAGCCTGTCCATTCATCAGCCCCATGGCAGCTGTCAGCACAGGGAAACATGGAAGTAGTAAGTCGGGCCCAGTGAGTGGATCCAGTTACACTCAGCTGGATGTGACACAGGCRGTGTGCTGAATCTGGGCTGGGGAAGCCTCCTGGTTCAGCCCGTTCTCCACTCGTCCCTCTCACCATGCGTGGGCTCAGTGTGTTCCTCTGTTTGCCCGGAGGGATGGAGGAGTGTGATGAGTGTTAGCAGCAGCTTTTAATGAGGCTTTTATTCAGTTCTGTGCTGAGAAATTCCTGGGATTTTGGCACCATACTTCAGCTTCTGCTGTGTTTTTGGTTTGACAGGTAGATTTATTCAACTCTGAGACACTGAGGTGACACTTCTGAGGGTGTTAATGAGAAACTCTCATCTGGTGGATCTGAAAGGAAAAGAMTTGAATCAGGATATTACTTCAGAGGTGTGATCAGTTTGTAGTAGAGAATCAGAGAGGAATGGTTCATGTGACAGAAGAATTCTCAGCTTCATCTGGTCGATTTCTTCTGCAGCAGTGCAGGTGCTTCCTCAGTGCTGTCATGTCTGACCACACACACAGAACAGGATCTGGGCCTGCAGCTAAAAATGGAGGAGATATAGAAACTCTTTCATACTGGATTTTAAAACCTGTCATCAAACTATAGTATTCTTATAAAAACAACAACCAAACCTTTTTAAAAAGTAAATAATTTGCTGTTAATTTAAAAAGAAACAAACTGTTTTTTTCCACCAGCCTCTTGCTCAGTGCAGATGTTTCTGTTCACTATTCCAGCTGTGTGGTCCTGCATGCATCCTGGACTGTCTCAGAGGCAGCTTTGCACAGCTGGYATCTTGGGTCCTGTCTGGTGTGGCAGACCCTGGTCTGTGGTGCTCCTCTGCTGCCATGGTTAGTCCTACAAACTGTTAACCATTGTCCCACTTTAAGATACTATCTGTGTCTACGGCCCCTAGCTTCAGGCAAAGCTTTATTGGACTGTTTAGGGTGGCTCTGGTAACTGGGCCTCTGGTCCTGACAGCACATTGTTCTGATCTCTTGTGTCTTCACTGCTCCTTCTTCTTGTAGGTTAGCCCCTCTGGCTGTTTGGGTTCAAACTACAAGGATTTTTAACAGAAAACAAGAAGAGGGAAGGGATTATCTGACAAAACAAAGGATTTCTACAGGTACACTGTACCGACAGCTGTGGCAGAGTGGTTAGGGGAGTTGTCCTGGAACCTGAAGGTTGCCGGCTCGATCCGCTATCCAGCTGTCTCAGTTGTTGTGTCCTTGAGCAAGACACTTCAGCCCTAATGCCTTTGATGTGTCCCATCAGTGTCTGAATGTGATTGGCACTGATTAGTCTCCATAGATGATTGTACATGTTAGCTCTGTAGAGACCTAACAGAGTGCTGTGTGAATGGATGAATGAGGACACAGATTGTAGAGTGAAGAGCT
>NW_013953049.1:57989-60300 GCF_001266775.1 Austrofundulus limnaeus
ATGAATGGATGAATGTGTGAATGAATGGATGAATATGTGAATGAATGGATGAATGTGTGTATGAATGGATGAATGTGTGAATGAATGGGTGAATGTGTGTATGAATGGATGAATGGGTGAATGAATGGATGAATCCTGATCAGATGAACCATGTAATCTGACTCCTTCAGATTCAGAGCAGCAGCAGTTCTTCTCTGATCTCCTCTCTCTTTATCAGCCCAGATGTTCAAAGATTATTGTGCTTTTMATTCATTCTTTTAGGGGTTCATTAATTCATTTAATTTCTAACTCCAACTTACACCAAGTTAGAGTTAATACATGTTTTCTTTAAAACTTAAGAGTGTTGTATTTTGTGGATAAATCAGCAAAAGAAAAGGAAGAAARGTTTTCTGTATCACAGTCAGTGAGGACACACCCTGGCCATCCCTTATTTCAGAAGAATGTGTAAAGAACGAAACAACCAAAAGCTTTAAAAAATACATTCATGATGGCAATCTGCATGTTGCTGCAACATGGATGATGTGCAGCGTTTTGTAGCCGTTCACTCCAGAGGGACTGGGTGAAGGTTCGTTTGTTTCCCAACTCATCTGGGACTAAAACTGTCCATAATCACCGTGACCCAGCCTGCTTTCACACACACACTTATTSTGCACTCTCACACAACTCTGGATTCAAAATACAGCCTCTAAAGTTTTATGGTGTGTGATGGACGACATGGAAGTGGAAGGCATGGAGTTTTTCTACTGTCATTATATTGATTTTAAATGATTCTGTTACCACATTAATTTTTTATTTTTTCTGCCAGTTTGGTAAAAAAAATCATTTCTTATAAAATATTCATTTGGGAAAACATCAAGAGGTCCAAAAGAAAGCACAGCTTCTAAAAAAAGTTCTAAAAAAAATCAGCACGATTAGTGAGACATGCCCATGCAGATATTTTAAATATAAACKTATAAATTTAAAGATGTTGCACATGTTTTATGTGTTAAATGTGTGCACTKTGAAAAACTGAAGGGGTTTTTCCAGGTCTTCCCACAGCATGAATTTCACTTTTCCTTTGGGATTTTGAAAACAAGGCTGCCTTAAACCTTTTGTGTTTGGATCTCTCAGCAGGAACAAAGAGTTTTTATCTCAACTTTGTACTGAGATGTTGAGTCAGTCGACGGGTTGGGGAGAGGATGGTGCAGAATTTACAGCATGTAAAAAAGCAGTGGTGAACAGCACTAACTCAGATGTTTAGGTCCCCTAATGCTAAAGCACTAACTCAGATATTTAGGTCCCCTAATGCTAAAGCACTAACTCAGATATTTAGGTCCCCTAATGCTAAAGCACTAACTCAGATATTTAGGTCCCCTAATGCTAAAGCACTAACTCATATATTTAGGTCCCCTAATGCTAAAGCACTAAAACAACCCAGTCAACCCATGAACATTGTTCAGCAAACAACAGGAGACACATGTTTCTCTCTTTAGACTTCTCATTAACATCCCACAGCTGGATTTGGTTCATRCGTTGTAAATGTGTCACCTGGTGGATCAGTGACACATGTGAACAAAATGATTGACAGTTTTCACCCTGAGCTGTTAACATTAACACTGATCAATAACATTTATAGACCTCAGTTAGTGCTTCTAAATTTAGCCTATAAATTTAGCAAGTGCTAATCCACTGATAAAGTTTAAAATTAGCAAAATCCCTAAAGCACTAATCAGGAAATTATTTCCCCTATTAGTGCTTTAGGGGAACTGTGCCCACCGCTGTARATAAGATTTTGCTTATTGGAGTGCAAACCATATTATGAATAATCATGTTTGCAGAAGAAACAAACCTTTTTTTGTTTGTTCCTTGTTCAGTGAAGATGATCACAGTTGGTTTCATATAATCACTTACAGTCAGTCTACACAGACACAAACACGACAAAGATGCTCCAACACAGTTGTCTTCTCAGATCCACATATTCATCTAAAATACAGTAAAATATGATTTATAAGCAGTTGTGATTTGAACTATAAGAAAACAATGAACCATATCAGGTTGCTCTGATGCAYGTTGTGTATTTAGTGAGGTTCGACAGATTCACAGAAGAATAATCTGCAAATAATTGATGAGATTTTCCTAAACAAAATTATAATTATTGTTGTAGACAGATTTTTCATGTATTTCTGGTTGTGGTCACTGGTTTTGAAAGTTTTTGAAAGAAACTGATGGTGTTTCCTGTAAAGGAAATCCTCCCTCCAGGAGAAAAGAACTGCCACAGGTTAGTTAGTTAGTTAGTTAGTTAGTTAGTTAGTTAGTTAGTTAGTTAGTTAGT
>NW_013953049.1:61238-64628 GCF_001266775.1 Austrofundulus limnaeus
GTTAGTTAGTTAGTTAGTTAGTTAGTTGGTTGGTTGGTTGGTTGGTTGGTTGGTTGGTTGGTTGGTTGGTTGGTTAGTTGGTTAGTTAGTTAGTTAGTTAGTTAGTTAGTTAGTTAGTTAGTTAGTTAGTTGGGTTGGTTTAAAGATAGAAAGACTGATTGTTTTTCATGACTTCACTCGTTGACAGAAAGGAGTTCTCTTTTCACACGTTTGGTGAAAGTGAACTGGGTCATTTCACAGCTCTGCAGCTGAGGATGGAGAGCTAATTAGATTAGCTTTGATTAGATTTGCAGTCTGAACGAGTCGTCCTCAGGGAGGCTTGGTCTCCTGTGAGAAGAGCTGGAGATGGGTGGAGGTGTGATGGGCTTGTTCTGTTCATAATGTGCYAAATGAACTGTCCCATCTCCTCTTTGCTAGGAGCAACATGTTTTATTCATGGTAAAGCTAACAGGTGTAACGTGACAGGTGTTAATGCTGCTGCTTCTCTTGTTTTCTTTCACTAATTGAATTTCTGGAAAAAGAAGTTAATTGGATCTTTCATGTGACTGTGACTTTACAGTTAATGCTTCTGTTCACTGTCTTTCTCTGTGTGTGCATTAAACCAAGTAGTTAAAGTTTTATTTTCTGCAGTTTTGTTTTAGTTTTTCTTTTGATTCAGCATTTTTCAGGCTCAAACGACACCTTAAAACATTCAGGAAGAATAAAAACAAAACTACTACTAATAATAATGCATTAAACTTATATTGTGTTTTTTAGACACTTTACAATGTCAATGCATTATTTATGAATACACACATTCACACACTGATGCTGGTAAGTTACACTGTAGCCACAGCTAGCCTGAGACAGACTGACAGTAACATATTAACCATATTATCTGTGCAGAGCTACATGTTAGAACATCTGTGAAGAACAACGCAGCAGGCTTTGTTTGACGAAGGAACCACACAAGCTACATGTGTTAGCGTATGTGATTCTGAAGTTCCTGTGTAATGAGAAGTAATTAAATTAGTATCTGACCTGCTTGTTAGGTCCAGAGTTTACGTTTAATCTTGACTCTTGATGGACTCTCTGGTGCAGCATCTAATTTTCAAAGCAAAGCAATGAGCCGAAGATAAAAGAAACTAAATGTTGATCCCAGTTGGTTAGCATCAACACAGTCCGACACTAACTTAGCATCATCTGCTGTTGTAGATTGTCATATTGTCATATTGGGAAGTGAAAAAAACAAAGATGAAGCAACTGAACTTCTGTTCTGTAGCTGAAGACATGCAGAGCTCTGTGCTTCAAACTCCATCAGGTGAGGTTGGTACCTTCATAAATTCATGGATCGATCTGCTCACATCTACCTCAGTGATGTTATAAAAGGGTATATATTAACATCTGACACATTTGGTCTGCTTTAAATGGACCACAGTTCATTTCCCCTCTGGTCYGGACCTTTTATTCAGGTGTGAATACACTCGTGCAAACCCTGGTGCAGGTCAAACAACCAGACCAAGACCACCTCAAAAAGGTTTGTCGGTCTGATTGTTTGATCCGCACCAGGCAGGGCTGCCTTATGAAATCTGGTGCAGTCGACTTCTGGTGTCAACAGACCAGCCTCARACTAAACCAACGACAGGAAACATTCGCCTTTTTGGACTTCATGAGCCACCATCGCTGAGCATCATGGTAACCCTTCATTGTTGCTAATGCTAACACTATGCTATAAACAAGAGGCCATTGTGGGTTAGTGCACGATTAGCATCTAGTCTGCTTTGGGTTGCAGCACGCATTTGCAGACGCTGTCCCAAAATTAAAAGTATATCATCATGAAACGTCTGTTGAATGAGCTGCTCTTCAAATTCTAAATACTACTACAGTTGTACCAACATCTCCATCTTTCATTTTGTGCTCTGTTCGTTTCTGTCCAACAGGAGCAATGATGGTCCTCTGTGGCTGTCTTTATAAATTATATTCTGCTTGCAAAACAGCACAATGTCAATTCAAACTGCACCAAACAAACAGAAAGGAAGGAAGGAAGGAAGGAAGGAAGGAAGGAAGGAAGGAAGGAAGGAAGGAAGGAAGGTACTTCTGCTGGAGGTTTCTTCCTGTCTCCACTGTGCTGCTCACCATGTTGACTGATGACGTGATTCAACACAACTTGCTGCCTTCTTCAGATGTGTAGTTTTTGTGTACAGTGCCCTGAGACAACACATGTTGTGACTAGATAAATAAACTGAATTGAATTGAATCAAGTCCTGAACATGGCCATATACTAATGTCTTAAATCAAACTTAAATTTAATTTGGCTCCAGTCATGATGCTGACGGTCAGTGCAGATGTGATCACCTGTCACTTTGTGCAGAAGGTGGTGTCATGGAGACGTTAAAGGTAAAGCTCTCCACATGCTCCATCTGCAGCTGAACAGTTGATGTGCAGCCACTGAGTGTTGAACCTTTGTTTTCACTCAGACACACCGAGCTGAGCTCCTGGCAAACCCCTCCTGCTGCAGGACACACCACTGAGTCTACACTCTGGAAAAACGACCAAAACAACTCAGATCTGCCATTATTTGTCCACAAACCTGTCCCAGTTAAAGCTCTACCATACAAAATGGCTTTTTGTTGGATCCATTCATGAGTTATTGGCTGTTTGACTATCTTTATAAATATCTGTTCTGGGTGCAGCAGTCAGCTTCTGGAAGCCAGTTGTTGTTGTTGTTGTTGTTGTTGTTGTTGTTGTTGTTGTTGTTGTTGTTGTTGGAAGTGAGTGGTTGAAGCAAAATGCATCGTCTGAACACTTACAGCACAAACAAACAGCCACAAAATTCAGAGCAAGCCCACAGGAAGTTCTTGCACTGAGGGGCTAAAAAGTTCTCCTGGCAGCTGAGACCAGAAGAGAGGCAGGACTGATGAGATCTGAGGAGATGAGAGTTCAGAGGAAACAAAGAAATCGATCTCAACTGAAGTCAGGTAACATGTGAAACGGTTGTTTCTGGGTTCCAGGTGATGTTTTCCTGTTTGACACATCAGAGCTGTATGAACTCGCCCCGAGCCGTGTGGGAGCAGCACCTATTTTCCCACCATTATTCACTTTCAGAAGGGTGTGTGTGTGTGTGTGTGTGTGTGTGTGTGTGTGTGTGTGTGCACAGTGATAACCTCTGCCTCCTTCTGTCTCTTTCAGCAAGATTACACTGTGATAGTGGAAGCGTGGGACGAGGACAACGACACACACAGCAGCGGTAAACTTCTCCTCATTATTGGTTTGCAGGAAAACAACAATTTATGATGTCAGTTTTTAAAATTCAGTTGTGGTAAAAAGTACATTTCAAAGATTTTTAATAAAAGAAATAAGGTCGTTTTCACATCACTTTATCATTAAACCTTCAATGAACAATAAATATAA
>NW_013953049.1:65433-67029 GCF_001266775.1 Austrofundulus limnaeus
CTTTTATTTCTTTGTTTCTCCCTCTCTCTGTGGTGGGAGGGGCCAACCTGCGTGCTGTTAGCAGCAGGTACAGGAAGTGACCGTGGCCAAAATACCTGAGAAACTCACCTAAAGAAGTGAACTCTGTGAGATTCAGTGTTTTCTACTGGATCACTGGTTAATTCTGTGACTCTGTCTGCGTCTCATGAACAACTTATAAACAGACGTGGAGCAGGAGGAGGTGGATTCTGATTGGCTGTTGTCACATTYCCACCATGTTTGATGGAGGAAGAGGCTCCATCAGTAAACATGATGAAGTCATGGCCCAGGCTTGGTTCAGTTCTGTTGTTGATCCATGGGGTCAGACCACTGTGTTCCTGTGATTTGGTTACTTGTTGACWTCTATGATACAAGTCTCATTCAGACTTTAATCAACTAATTCATGAGGCATTTAGCTGCAAACCTGACTTAAACTATTCCCCAGGAGTCCAGTGAGGTGACCACTGAAGTGAAGAGATGGGACAGTTGTGGGTTAGTGGTCCTGTCTGAACCGGTCTTTTCTAAAGGTCCTCAAACATAAAACAGTCTCTGAAAATATTGTTCAGTTTGACAGATGAGTTACAAATAATCTGTTCTTCTCCTTTCTCACCTCCTTATGTGTCACTGTTTTCAGTGGTCTTCAGTAATTAACAGTGCAGCTTCATTTTGCCCCCCCCCCCATGTTTGTCTCTGAATGGGCGTCTCAGCAGCTGTTGGGCCAACACACTCCACTCCATTAAGCATCATGACAGGCTGGTATCCAGACAGCACACATGTCAGACACACTTCAGTTTGTGCCTCACCACCTGTGCATGAGGTCTTGTGATGATTGGAGGTCAGCCACAGACCACCCTGTCTAATCCTACCTAGACCTGGGTTAGGCCTCCAGTCAACACCAGTCCTGAATCTTTCTGCTCTGACTCAGGCAGCAGTCGATTAGTTCCAACCAGCTACATGAATTAGTTGGTTAGAATAAGATGTTTACTTTGTTCCTGTCATGTTTTCTGCTGCCTTGGCACAGAAACTCCTGCATGTTGAGAATTACTTTCGATACACGTCAAAGAGCAGGCAGGAACCTGTAGCATCCAGCAGTCAGCTTTACTTTTCCTGCTACAGCACACAGAAGTGACGTGGTGTCATAATTACAGAGAGAAAGTTCTGCCCAGGTGTGCACAGAAAAAAGATCCAGAGACGTCACAATCAAGTTTTAATTTGCCCCAGAGCCCAACGTGAATCCTCTGGTTTTCTGTCAGCACAAGTTTTTCTGACAGAAACCAGAATCTATTCAGAGGAAACACACTGTCACCGTTTGAAACGTGCTGCAGACAGCAAGCATTCCTCAGCTCCAGATCACTGAGAAGTGTCCTTTTTTAAACACAGAACACCTGGACTCAAACTACCAACCTGACTTCAAAAATACTATTTGTTCCTCAACAAAACATCTGAAAGAAAAGTTTCTAAAAAAAACGTTACGTTTGCAGGCTGGAAGTACTTCACCATGTCCTGTCCCTGTCCTCCTGGTCACCAGGTCCATGTCCTGTCCCTGTCCTCCTGGTCACCAGGTCCATGTCCTGTCCC
>NW_013953049.1:67939-72659 GCF_001266775.1 Austrofundulus limnaeus
ATATCACAGTGTGTGTGGTGTTCAACCGAGCTCTCAGCCTGTTGAATGAGACGACAGAAAGCGAGGTGACGTAAACACGGACAGGAATCCAAATACAGAGACAAAAAAAAAAAAAACTGTCAAAACTCACCAGAAAGTCTGCTGGATGTTTAAAAGTACTATGGAATTGTTTTTCCTCTAGTAAAAATAGTCCACAAACGATCAGCATTGTTTCTTCCTTGTTGCAAATGTTTATTTACTCTGAACTCACGTCTCTCTAGGACATCTGAATTCTTGTGAAATTTCAGGAAGTCTGACGTGATTTAATATCTGACGTCTGAATGTTCATGGATGAAATATCTGTTGGTGTGTGGTGTGTTGTTTCTTGCCGTGTGGCTGTACACCACACACTGTAGGACCAAACCTGGTATATTCATGATTTTTCATCTTCATGTGTGGAGTCTCTCAGTCTTTGAAAATTGGCTGACTGTTTTAAAATCTTGTAGTGTGACTCAGCCTTTAAACATGCAGGGCAGTGTGTCTTGAGGACCAGGGTTGAAAAACGCTGGTGWAGAGTTCACTCTGGAGTCTGATGGAGGTCACATTTAAAATATAATGTGAATGTTCACACCAAAAAAATCAGATTTTTAAACAAACACTAAGTTGAGCATTAAGATCTGCAGTGTGAATGCAATCTAACAGACTTTAGGAGACTAAAGACTTCTGTTTAAAACAGARCAGAAGGGCTCAGCGGCACCAGGGAAGGAGCTGTTGATGACTGCATGAGCCGCTCTGTTGTTGGTTTCTGTGAGGCTCAGGGAGATTTTCAGATAAGTGCATCTCCCAAATCAAGCACACATGGTAAGAAACACAGGAAGACCTTAACAGCAGCTCCAGGAAAAATCTGCTAATTTGTACTTAAAACAAAATGTTCTAGTAAAATATATTAATACTCAGGATGACACATTCTTCTACCAGGATCCCTCACACATAATTTTCTTTTCTAAATTAGGATTAATCAATCCATCTTCTTCCACTTATCTGTAGTCGGGTTGTGAAGGTAACAGGTCCAGGAGAGAAACCCAGACCTCCCTCTCTCCAGCGACACTTTCCAGCTCATCCTGGGGGACCCCGAGGCGTTCCCAGACCAGAGAGGATGCATAATCCCTCCAGCGAGTTCTGGGTCTTCCCCAGGGCCTCCTACCAGTGGGACATGTGGAACACCTCTAAAAGGAGGCATCCTAATCAGAAGAACCACCTCAGCTGACTCATCTCGATGTGGAGGAGCAGCGGCTTTACTCCGAGCTCCTCCCAGATGACGGAGCTCCTCCCCCTATCCCTAAGGCTGAGCCTGGCCACCCTACCAATGAAGCTGATTTCAGCCACTTGTATCCAGGATCTGGTTCTTTGGGTCATGATCCACACCTCATGACCACAGGTGAGGGGTGGAACGAAGACAGACCAGTAAATCCAGAGCTTTGCCTTTAGACTCAGCTCTTTCTTCACCACAACTGACTGAAGCAACGTCCTCATTACTGAGGATGAGGCCCCAGTCCATCTCCTGCTCCATCCTACCATCACTCATAAACAAGACACCCAGATACTTAAACTCCTCCACTTGAGGCAGAGACTCTCTCTGACCTGGAGGGGACATTCCACCCTGTTCCTGTCAAGAACCATGKCCTCAGACTTAGAGGAACTGACCTTCATCCCAACTGCTTCACACTCWGCTGTGAACCGCCTCAGTGCATGCTGAAGGTCTTGGACTAAAGACAMCAACAGAACCACATCATCTGCATACAATAGAGACGAGACTCTGTGGTTCCCAAACCAGACCCCTCCTCTCCATGACTGCACCTTGAGTACCTGTCTATAAATACTACAAACAGGATCAGAGACAAGGGACAGTCCTGGAGTCCAACCCTGAGAACAAGCTCAACTTTGTGCCAAGAATGCAAACTCAGCTCCTGCTTTGGTTCTACAGGGACTGGATTGCTCTTAGTAGCAAYCCAGAGACTCCATACTCCCRCAKCATCCCCCACAGAATGCCTTGAGGAACACGGTCATAATCCTTCTCCAAGTCTACAAGACATGTAGACCGGAGAGGCAAACTCCTACGACCCCCTTAGCAACTCTGCAAGGGTAAAGATCTGGCCCACTGTTCCACGTCCAGGACAAAAGCCACGCTGCTCCTCTTGAGTCCGAGGTTCAACAATTGATCGTAGCCTCCCTTCCAACACCCTGGAGTAAACTTTCCCGGGAAGGGTGAGAAGTGTGATCCCATAATGTTTAGAACACACTCTCTGATCCCTTTTTTAAAAATGAGAACCACCACCCCAGTCTGCCACTCCACAGGATTTGTCCCAGTCCTCCATGCGATGTTGAAGAGATGTGTCAACCATGACAGCCCTACAACATCCAGAACCTCCAGGATCTCTGGGTGAATCTCCTCCTCCCCTGGTGCCCTGCCACAAAGGAGTTTTTTGAYTACCTCAGTGACCTCTGCCTCCACAAAGGTGGACATGGAGGATGGATTCAGGAGATCCTCAAAGTGTTCCTTCCACCATGATATCCTCAGTCCTGGTCAGCAGTTCCCCACCCAATCCAAGTACAGCCTGGGACAGGGAGCGCTTTCCTTTTCTGAGTCGTCAAACGGTTTGCCAGAACCTCCTCGAGGCCAGTCGAAAGTCCGTCTCCATGGCCTCCCCGAATTCCCGCTACGCCCGAGTTTTTGCATCTGCAACCACAGAAGCTGCAACCTCTTTGGCTCCCTGTACCTGTCAGCTGCTTCAGAAGTCCTCCAGGAAAGCCAAGTCCTGAAGGCCTCTTTCTTCAGCCTGATGGTCTTCAWCACCGCTGGTGTCCACCAGTTGGTCTTTTGGTTGCCGCCRTGACAGGCACAGATGACATTTAAGATTAATGCTTGAGAAAAACAAATTTTCTGACTTTTCTAACAGTTAGGCCGGCTGCTTGTTTAATTAGTCAGGGAGCTTATTGAGGAGCACTTTATGTTTTAAAGAATTATTTCTTAACAAGATATTTGATGTTTTGTTGGTTACAGCGGCTGCATTGTTCTTTGAGAAATGAAAACGGATGTTTGTTTAAAAAGTAAAAATGTCCCTGCTCATAACTAAACCTCACAAACAAAAGAGTTTAGCAATACTTAGTGGGACACTGGAGTAAATGTCATTTGGTGAGCTTTCAGTGATATCCTAATGGATTATTTTTGCTTCACTGGTTTTAGAAGTTATTATTACATCACATCAGGATTTATTTAAAAAGTAAAGCAAAGTGCAGAAAGAGCAATTTGTCCTGATTTGAATTTATCTTGAAAARTAAAATGTTCACACACAAAGTGGGGACTCTTATCTGCAGTATTACCCTCCATCTTAGCTGTAGGACAGTTTCTCTTGATCTGTTTCATCTGAAAATGGAGCTAAATCAAACATTTCCTCATCTGGACCTGAATACRACCTTTTGGCTTCAGTGAAAAAGCTGCAGCTGCCCTGAAGCATCTGATGCAAGTTGAGGGGAGAAGCCTTGACTTCAGGTCAAAGGTCAGCTCYGTCACAAGCAACAAGTTGTAAAAACGTCACAGCGCCACACATCTGAAGTGTCTGCCAGCACAACTATATCTGATCTGAAACCCCATGTTGTTCATGTAAGCTTGTATTAAGCCCCCCCCCCAACTTTCCCTAGTAACAACAGCTTCTCTTAGCATGTCTCCTCCACTTCAGAGGGAGCTGATGATTGGTTTATATTTTTATATCTAATTGCTGTAGATGAGCACCAGCGGGTGTTTCAGGTGGTGGGTGTAGGACAGGAATCTGTGGCAGTGTGTTAACTCAAACTGAGACTCAGGAAACCAGGACATGGTGCAATGAATTCTCTCACTATCCTTAGTTTTCTCTGTCTTCATCTATCCGTCCCTCCTGCTTGAGGAGCTTTGAAAAATGCAATAAATACAGAAAAAGGGACATTTCTTTATAAAATACTTTGAGAAAAAAAAAGACCCAAAGCAAAATGAATACAAATACTGAGTTTACTATTCAGATGCTTATTTTTCAAAAACATTTTAGGTTTTATCTGCTGATCTTCAGACGTATTTGAATGTTAAGTTGAAGTTTGTGATTTCAGCAAGAYGAAGAGCTGGAGAGATGACAAACAGGAGGTAGAAGATAGAGGCTAAAATTAGATGCTACATGTAATAATGTAATAACGTTCGATGCTGACATTAAAACATGACCGTGGGCTCAAAGGAGCAGTGAGAAAAGAAGATGCTGCTGAATGCCACAGATACRCTACAACCAGACTGTTACACTACAACACTGTAGGATGTGCTGTGGTGAGGTTAGACAAGCCTTCAAATCAACAAACACAACAACATGCATCCTAAATGTTACACCATTCATGTTCATCACATTATGACCCACAGACAGGTGAGGGATTTAAACATTTTTTAAAGTTTGAAGAGTGTTCAGGTATGAAGCATTCTAAAAGCTTTTTAATTATTTTTTATTTTAAAGCTTCTTTGTTACAAGCAGCCATCAACGTTCCTAAACTGATACTTTTTCCACGGTTTTCTCAGGACAGGCAGGGAAAATACCTGATGAAGGAAATCATCACCAGTCAGAGACACTTGTTTAAATCCATCAGGTTGTGTTGATGCAGCATTCTGACCTGTTGCTTTAACACACACACACACACACACACACACACACACACACACACACACACACAC
>NW_013953049.1:72910-74317 GCF_001266775.1 Austrofundulus limnaeus
AATCTAATCTAATCTAATCTAATCTAATCTAATCTAATCTAATCTAATCTAATGTAGGAAGTTTATATGTGCCCAGAAACAGTTTCCTGGAAGGTCACAAACCTGTTTTTAAGGGAATTATTTTTAGATTAATTTTATGGTTGTCACTAAGCTCCTCTGAAAAGTWATTTAGTTTCATAAAGTCAGATATCTTACATTCATTGCTCTGCAGACGACACCTAGTTTTATATTTTATTTTACTTATTTAACAAAGATCAATGAAAATGATCAAACCTATTTTTAAAAAGTCCAGTCTGAAAATGTTTGAAACTTTCTGTTGAACATTTCTTTAGATGTAAACTCCAAGCCTGTTTTAAGTGTGTTTTGTGTGTTTGTTTTGTGTTTTGTGAAGATGATGAACTTCTGATCGAGCGGAGCGTCCACAAAGGGAAGATTAGCCCTGGAGAGGAGAAACAGACAGTGGAACATAAAAGCTTGATTGCCACCATTAAATACAGCATCCGTGTGCGCTGCGATGAACACTACTACGGCATCAGATGCAACACAGTGTGTCGTCCTCGTGATGACTACTTCGGTCATTACGTGTGTGACCAGTTTGGAAAGAGACGATGTATGGAAGGTTGGAAAGGAGAGGACTGCAAGACAGGTGAGGTGAAAAGCTGCTTCTGYACATCAACAACATGAGCAACACATGGGAGCTGGTCATTAAAAGCTGTTGGATTTCTGTTATTCCTTCAGATATTTTATAGGTCTTTAAAGAAGTCATATTTTTAAATTAAATCATGTTTTGTGACTCAAAAATGAAAACCTCACATGAAAACTCCAGGTGGTCACATGATCATTGTCCTCCACTTTAACTTCCTCTCTGCCTGTTTGGACAAAAGCTTGGAGGTTGAGGGAAGTTCATGTTGTGTCACTTTGTAAGAATGTCAAGAATGTTCAGAAACTCCTGTTTCTGTTGAAGGCACCCCAACCCTGTCAGTGTTACAGTCATATTCTGTCCTTCTCCACCAGCAACGAATGACAGACACATGGCTTTACAAGATCTAAAACAGGTTTATCAAAAACATGCTGGGACTTCATGCTACTTTTTGTGTTTTTTACAAAAGCTGTCTGCAAGTCAGGATGTAACCCCTTACATGGCACATGCAGCAAACCAGGAGAATGCAAGTAAGTCACTGTCTTTTATTTTTCTTTTATTCTCTCTCTCTCTCTCTCTCTCTCTCTGTCTCTCTCTCTCTCTCTCTCTCTCTCTCTCTGTCTCTCTCTCTCTCTGTCTCTCTCTCTCTCTCTGTCTCTCTCTCTCTCTGTCTCTCTCTCTGTCTCTCTCTCTGTCTCTCTCTGTCTCTGTCTCTCTCTCTGTCTCTCCCTCTCTGTCTCTCTGTCTCTCTCTCTGTCTCTCTCTCT
>NW_013953049.1:74861-76660 GCF_001266775.1 Austrofundulus limnaeus
TCTGGTTTGGTCCTACCCACATACAGAGAGAAGCAGCCCTGATCCTGTCTGCTGCATGTTTCCTCCTTTATCGTTTTCCAGTAGACCCCACCACCACACACACACCTACACACACCTCCACACACATACACACACACAGACACACACACACACACCTCCACCTTCACTGTAATTCTGCAGCTACACTCTGAAATCGAGGCCATCATCCTGCTTCTGGTTTGGTCCTACCCACATACAGAGAGAAGCAGCCCTGATCCTGTCTGCTGCATGTTTCCTCCTTTATCGTTTTCCAGTAGACCCCACCACCACACACACACCTACACACACCTCCACACACATACACACACACAGACACACACTATCTGTAGCCTGCATCACCTCTTCCGATCCAGGACCTTGTTATGACTACCAGTTGTCTGTTAGACAGTAAACTTTACAACTCAAGTGTTCAGGAAGTGTGAGTCTGCATCCTGCACCACATAAACTGGAACCTGGAACATTTTATGATATTTACTACTTTAAAATGGCATCTAAATAAAAGAGTTAATTTATGCCACAATGTGTTTACTTGTACCATTTAGTTAGATTTGACATAAAGTTATATTACTGCYGCTATCTGTTAGGTATTTACCATGTTTTTACCAAGGGTTCGGTTACTGAGATGAAAAGGTCCACAGAGACCACAGATAAGCAAACAAACAAGAGCACAAAGGAATGACTGAAGTAGGGCTGCAACAACTAATCAATAAAATCAATTATTAAATGAATTGGCAACAAATGTCGTTATCAGTTTGTTGTGTCAGGCAATGTGTGATGGTATTAATTTAAAACCCAAACCAGGGTGACAAGTGAATTTTGTGCTCATTATTAAACTTGTGAACAAACTGAGGATGGTTTATTTCAGGTTTGATTTAGTGAAGAGCTCATAAAGAATAAAGCTGACATTTCTCATTGGACAGAAAGCTGCAGTGATGGACACCCTGCTACAGTATACTGTATGTGTTAAGGTCCAGTTCTGAGTACTGAGCCTGTTTCACAAGACTTTTCATTGTGAGCACGATGGCTCAGTGGTTAGCACCGACGCCTCACAGCAAGAAGGTCCTGGGTTCGATCCCCAGTTCAGACCTGGGGTCTTTCTGTGTGGAGTTTGCATGTTCTCCCCATGATTGTGTGGGTTTTCTCCGGGTACTCCGGTTTCCCCCACCCCCCAAAAACATGTACAGAAGGTTACCTTCAGGCCCAGACCTCCTTTAAATAAGATCTGAGATCTGAACGGGACTTGCCTGGTTAAATAACGGKAAATCAATAAATCTCCCATGTTCTCCTTGCAACAGTATGTACTGATGACTTGATTCTTTCTAAGGTTTTTRATACATAAAAATGTGAAAACTGTTGGGAGAGGTCAGCTCTGATATTTTGGGATCTGTGGAACTAGRCAAAAGAAAACTGGAAACAGGTAAAGAATAATGATCAGGCTTGTTGAGGGATTTAGATCCTCCTAACCAATGTCCTCAATCTTTATGGCAAGAAGCTCTTGAATTCCAGTAAATACATTCTTTTCATCAAGAGGTAATTGGCAGAAAAAGAATGCAAGTTTGCTGTCTGAGTTCAGCTGAGAGAGAATTGGTTCAACACCAGAATCTGAAGCTGCAGGAGAGATCAGGATGGATGCTGTGGTCAAAGGCCTCTTCAGGTTTGGGGGACCAGATGGAGGTTTGGTTGATGGAGGTTTGGTTGATGGAGGTTTGGTTGATGGAGGTTTAGTTGATGGAGGTTTGGTTGATGGAGGTTTGGTTGAT
>NW_013953049.1:77825-79100 GCF_001266775.1 Austrofundulus limnaeus
GGTTTGGTTGATGGAAGTTTGGTTGATGAATGTTTGGTTGATGGAGGTTTGGTTGATGGAGGTTTGGTTGATGGAGGTTTGGTTGATGGAGGTTTGGTTGATGGAGGTTTGGTTGATGGAGCAGTGTTCTGACTGCAGTTATGAATTAACAAGGAAATGCTGGAATTGTTTCTTTGTATTTGGGGTTGGACATTTAGACACAGTTTTGATTTTATTAGTGTTCATCTTTACTGGTTTGCTGTCTCAGGAATTTATTAAGGAAATGTGGAACTTGCATTTTTCTACCTTGACACGCAGCAGATTTTATAGAAGTTAAAAGAACCTGCCCTGTGTGGTAGGTTCTCAGAGATYAGCATAATGACATAGACAAAATGAAGAGCTTGAGAAAGTCTCTAAAATCATTATTAACTAGGGCTTGGAATATGTCAAGGCACTGAGGGAGTTCAGTGGCATGACCAAATACTCAGTGGCCCTAAGGATTTTTGAAGATCATCTTCCATTTGATCACAATATCATAAATGCATATAAAGTGTACATTCCAGAGGTTCAGCTTAGCAGTTTTTCAAATACTGAATGGATCAAGGGCAGAGGGTTTTTGTTTGTTTAAATCTCAGAAAATACAAATTAATTGTAGCAACAACTGGGGAAGAGTGGAGCTCTGGGCAGAATGTCAATGGTGCAATCATRAGGGTGATGGGGTAGTTGGGAAAGAGATTTTCTTTGCAGAAAACTGACTAGAGATTGTGGCAAACATCAGGTACAGAGGAAGCAGTCAGTTGAACACAGGGGTGTGCTGGAAATTGTGTTTGATCAAAGACAATTAGCAAGGCAAAATTAATTTATTAATTMTCTTTTCTGACTAGTTTATTGTTGGATTTTGCTTGGCTAATCAAGGGAAAATAAAAAATCAGGGAAAAGTGAAAAGTAACAAAAAAACCAAACTWATAAATTCATCTGGGAAAAATGTTCAATCAAATAAATAAAGWTCCTAAATGATTTTGATATCAATGTTCATGATGAATAGATAGAAGGTGCTCATTGCAACTACAGTTAATTGATGTTTTGTTGTGAGATGCTGTGATAAGCAGCAGCAGGAGAGTGGAGCGAAWCCTTGGTTTGGTTAAAGATGAAACTAAACTCTGCAAATAATCACAGTCGAACAACCTACACACAATCTCATACAGGCACTGCCAAGGGCTTGCAACTGCCAAGAGATCTGTGTGTGTGTGTGTGTGTGTGTGTGTGTGTGTGTGTGTGTGTGTGTGTGTGTGTGTG
>NW_013953049.1:81759-86425 GCF_001266775.1 Austrofundulus limnaeus
CATTCACACACACATTCAGACATTCATACACACATTCAGACATTCATACACACATTCAGACATTCATACACACATTCAGACATTCATACACACATTCAGACATTCACACACACATTCAGACATTCATACACACATTCAGACATTCATACACACATTCAGACATTCATACACACATTCAGACATTCATACACACATTCATACATTAATTCACACATTAATACGGTGATGGTGGTAAGCTACATTGTAGCCACAGCTGCCCTCGGACAGACTGAAGGAGGTGATGCTCTCATGCTAACTCACCTGGCTCTCTGAGCACCAGCAGCAGGCAGGGCAGGTGAAGTGTCTTGCCCAGAACACAACAACTGAGATAGACAGGGCRGGGGTTTGAACCGACAACCCACCGTTTAYATGACGAACCCCCATGTATTTAATCATACTGCTAACAATGTTTCAACTTTCAGGAAGTCTGTAATGTATTTGTGTTTTCAGTCCAGATCTGTAGGTTTTATTCTGGTCCAAGCACAGCTTTCCTGGACTGCTCAGCTCACTACCAAACCATAACAGCTAAATACACAGCCGTATATCATTGCTGCGGGATCGCCTGCTAGTTTCAAGTGTTTGACTTGAGGACGGGATGGAAGTAAAGAGGGAGGGTGGTTGCTCCCAAAAATAGGTTCAGCAGAGAAATGACAGGACAGGTGGGGCAAACCTACCACTGGTCTTGGAATAACAGCATGTTGCCATAAACCAACAGAATAACTAACTCCTCACTGTCCACACTGCCCACCCCCGCCTCCAGAGAAGACCAATCCTAGCCCATATTGAACCCTTATTCCAAATTATTTTTAAAATGATATGCTCCGTGTAACTAGCCCCCTCTTCCAAAAAATAGACTTTTCTCTCCTCCACAAAATAAATAAATAAAATCCCTGCTTTTCCTGTAAGATACACAGGAAATTTTATCGTGATTCAGTTTCCAGAAACCCATTAAATGGCAAAACATGAAATATTGTGACAACTGTTTTAAATTTAGGGAGCCCAACCAAAGCTGAAACAAATCTTACTACTACAATACTTCTCATTAGAACAATGATTCTGATACAAAGAAGTTTTGTTTTTGTGCTGCAGGTGTAACTACGGTTGGGATGGCCCATTGTGTGACAGGTGTCTGCGGTATCCTGGCTGTGACCATGGAACCTGCACTGAACCCTGGCAGTGCACCTGYGAAAAGAACTGGGGAGGCCTGCTCTGTGATAAAGGTCAGAAAATAATCAGGTTATCTGTCCTTGTTGGGAAAACGTTATCTTTTTGTTGCTACTTTAGAAGTTCCAAGGCAATAGGCACTGACATAAGACCTCAGTTTGGAGAAATCCACTATAGGACCAACAGGACTGATGGTTTAAAAACTAGACTCAATACATCCCTAYATTACACCCAGTCTCCAAACTGTAGAGGAATTGCATGAATTTATAAAAGTATTTCTTGGATTGTGACTTTGTTGATGATCTGAGAGGTTTTCTGTGGGCAGTGACTTTGGTCTTAATTCCAGCTAGGCAGTAGCCTATCAGTCCTGTCAGAGTATGTATTTCCAAGCCACAACAAAATCTATTGCTTCAAGTTTAACACAGAAACACTTGTTAAAATTGTAGGAATTTTCCTTTTACCATTATTATTCCTTTAATTTTCCATGTGGCCTTGATATCAGTAGCCCTGTGACTGTGTGAGCTGTTGCCTCAAAGCTGCAGTTTGGTGCTCTTACATGTTGAAGTCTAACCAAATTGATTTAACATTTTTGGGAAAAGGGGGAAAAAGTGTGATTTGTGCATCTTTACCGTTGCCATTTTAAAAATAAATACACAGAGGTAAAGATTCGTGAAGTCAATGTTGAAATTACACTTCCTATAAAAACTTTTTTATTGTCTTTGTTTTGACAGAAATTGACTTGTTGCATGTCATTGTCCTGTTTGTGTGGTTTATTAACCTGACAACACAATGAATTTTATAACCTGCTGAGCAGATTTGAACTACTGTGGGACCAACCGACCCTGTAAGAACGGAGGAACATGTATGAACACAGAACCAAACGAGTACAACTGCGCCTGTCCAGACAGCTACTCTGGCAGGAACTGTGAGATTGGTAAGTCTGTGAATCTAACACCAAGAATTTCTCTTGCAGAATGTCTCCACAGTAGTCTAATCTTTACTTTGGTCTTTTTAGCAGAGCATGCCTGTTTGTCCAACCCATGTGCAAACGGAGGGACATGCCATGAAGTGTCTTCAGGGTTTGAGTGTCACTGTCCTGCTGGCTGGTCTGGGCCAACCTGTGCTAAAGGTGAGAAAAAGAAAAGTCTCAAATGATGTTTCTGCCATGAAGTTGGTCTGAACTAAAGAGCTCCAAAGAGGTCTGGCTTTCAGCACTTGCTTCAGCTAAATACCATTGTTGCCTATGGGGATATTTTTCACAGTGTTTTGCAATTTTTGTCTGCGTTSTGCAAGAGGCTATGACCAAAGATCAGAGAACACTATTCTCAATTTAGCCAATTTTGTGATCATTTCTTTAATGGTAGTTCTCCGTTTCAGACACAGATGAATGTGCTTCCAGTCCATGCGCTCAGGGAGGGACCTGCATTGACCTGGAAAATGGCTTTGAATGCATCTGTTCTCCACAGTGGACAGGAAAGACCTGCCAGATTGGTAGGACTTTTTTCTGTTACTGTATTTAGACAAAGGCAAAGATCCAATTAATGCCAAAAAATGTGTTTTGCTAATAAAATTGGGCAGAGTGTCTATGGTTTTTAAAATCTGTTTTTAAAATCTTTGCTGGTTTGCATCAGTGTGTGCTGCTTAAACAATGGTTATCATGTTAGCTAACCATGACCATTCATTAATAGAGTGTGTTGTTTATATGCATGCTCAACACTCACAGGGTATCATTTGCAACTCGAGTAAAGCTAAAAATAACCTCCAGCCAGGCAACTGTTAGCCTTGGGACCTTATATACTTTTCTGGGGGTGTGGGGGGAGAGGGCTTATCTTTGGCTGTAGGCAGGAAATAACAGAGAAGTAAGTGCAATATGGTGAGAACTTATCATAGCCCCTGTATCCAGAAACACTGTCTAACCTGCAGACATCTGCAGGAAAAGAGCAGCAGCTACTCTGTTAAGCATGTTGCTCCTTTCAGTGGGCAGGGGAGGAGTTACCTGTGGGAGCTGCACATGAGACGTGTTGCTGTTAAACGGGGGGGTCAGGGTGTTTGGTTTCAGCAGGATAACAGGTGCCACTCACCTCCTGGGACTAGTATTAAGCGCTGTGTTGGTTCGACAGGGTGAGGCGGCACACAGAGCGCTGCCTCTGAAACTGACCACTTGGAATGCCACTGGATGGCCTTCAGGGAATGCAATACAGAGACATGAACCCTGAGGGGAGGGGGGCAGTGGAAACCTGTAGAAAAATACAAGATTAACTCAAACTCAGACTGTTGTACAGGAAGGAAACCTGCAGGGGACTAGTCTGTGCAGAGTCAGATGCWAGCAAAGGCTGAACTTTATGGTAAAACATCCAAAAAGCAGGAGTGAACATGTTAGAAAAGTTCTAAACTGAAGTTCTATGAAAGCTAAAATCTTGCTGTTCCTGGTGATTGGACACTCATTCAGTGTGTTTGTGTCTCTCATCTTTACTCTGCAGACATTAATGAGTGTGCAGGGAAGCCTTGCCTCAATGCTTACTCTTGCAAAAACTTAATTGGTGGATATCACTGTGCCTGTTTCCGTGGATGGGCGGGTCAGAACTGTGACATCAGTTAGTATCAGCTCAGAAAATTCTCTTTCTACATGCCTGCCTGTCTTTGAGCTGAAATCCAGTTCTTTCACTCACTTAGCTTCTCTTTAACTTATCAAACTGTATATCAGGGGTTTGGGTTAGGGTTAGGGTTAGAACATCTTCTAGCTGAGTAGAGCAGTCTACAATGAAGAACATACTCTTCAGCAGCATAAAGCAGCTCTAACTTTGTTTACTAGTGTTTAAGTAGGGTTAGGCTTCTTTGACCTTTGTGAAGCTGAGCTACAGATGACAGCAGAAGAGAAGTGAGTTWGTGAAGTCTGCTGGATTTTTTGCTTCTCAGTCTATTTCACATTTCTCTTATGACTGATTCTACCAGCTCTAAACTGGACTAACCTCAGCCTTACTCTAAAATCTTTAATGGTATCTTTTATTTCAAACTCCCAGAGCTTGTCTGCATCTCYTCTAGGCATGGATCACATTATTGCCATAGCATCAACCTCTTTTCTGTAGCAGCTGCATGAAATGTCCTCAGTGATTGTTGAGCTTCACCCTGTTTGTCACAAGTCACATTTAAACATCTGGTTTCTCCTCAGATATAAACACATGTCATGGACAGTGTCAGAACGGAGGCACCTGCAAGGTATGRCTCAGTTTTTATTCTAAACTCAACAACTAACTGTGTTTTGATTTAACAACGCTAGTTAGTTATTTATACAGGTACATGCAATTTCTTTAGGCAAAGCCTGACTTTCAAACAGAAAACCACATTTGGATATTGTAGGGTCAGTTTATTTATATAGAACATCAGTTTATTTATATAGAACATCAGTTTATTTATGTAGAACATCAGTTTATTTATGTAGAACATCTGTTTATTTATATAGAAC
>NW_013953049.1:87924-91076 GCF_001266775.1 Austrofundulus limnaeus
TATTTATATAGAACATCAGTTTATTTATATAGAACATCAGTTTATTTATATAGAACATCTGTTTATTTATGTAGAACATCTGTTTATTTATATAGAACATCAGTTTATTTATGTAGAACATCAGTTTATTTATGTAGAACATCTGTTTATTTATGTAGAACATCTGTTTATTTATGTAGAACATCAGTTTATTTATGTAGAACATCAGTTTATTTATGTAGAACATCAGTTTATTTATGTAGAACATCAGTTTTTTTATGTAGAACTATTGTCCAGGAACATTTTATTTGATCCATGTATCTTTTCTATGAGAAGAAAGACCAAATAATTATAAACACAAAGCTGAAAGGTAAAGCAGTCCACCTGACTTCTTGTCTTTGCAGCAGAAGACACCTGGAGGCTACCAGTGTGTTTGCCAGCCTGGGTATGCGGGTCGTCATTGTGAAGTCCAGAGGAACCGCTGCTGGAGCGGCCTGTGTAAGAAYGGGGGCCACTGCCAAGTCCTGCTGGATGGCTTCATGTGTGAATGTCCTCAAGGCTTCAGTGGGACAATGTGTGAGGTGAAAACTACGTTCAGCAGTGTGAAACAACACATACCAGGTGTGTATTGTTGATGTTTGGTATTTCTCTGTGAAGGTGCAGGATGATCCTTGTAGCCCAAACCCCTGTCAGAACCAGGCTCAATGCCAAAGCTTGATGGCAGACTTCTACTGCAGCTGCCCAAACAACTACGAGGGTCAAACTTGTTCTGAGCTCAAGGACCACTGCAAGACCAACAAATGCCAAAGTGAGAAAGCACCTGAAGATCCCCTCACATCCATCATATCAGCATAATTATAGAAAAGGTTTAAGCTCAAAGACACTCTACTGAAATTATTTTCCTTTTCTTACCCATAATCCTCAGTGATTGACAGCTGCACTGTTGCTGTTGCAACCAATGACACAGCACAGCAGGTGTGGCACATCTCATCTAACGTGTGTGGACCACATGGTCACTGCATCAGCAGGCCTGCTGGGAACTTCAGCTGCTCATGTGATGCAGGATTCACTGGCACCTACTGCCATGAGAGTGAGCCATTATTACCCTGAGACACGCACACACAAGTACACACAAGTACACACAAGTACACACAAGTGCACACAAGTGCACACACGGTCTACTACAGCTGTCTTTATGGAGACATTGCATTGATTTATATACCCTAACCCTGACCGCTTACCCCAACCTCACAGGTACACACCTGACCCTAACCTCACAGGTACACACCTGACTCTAACCTCACAGGTACACACCTGACTCTAACCTCACAGGTACACACCTGACTCTAACCTCACAGGTACACACCTGACCCCTTAGTTTGGTTTAAAACAGAAAGAAAAAAACCATGAGATAGAAAACATGAACACTAACTAATACTAATACTAGTACTAATACTAATATTAATACTAAAAAATTGTACTAATGCTAATATAATACCACAAACTAATGTTAACACTAATGCTGAAAGCTTAAAGAGTCAAACATGTAGCCTCAAAGTTAGTACTTTGAGTTGATTTGTTTCTGTAACAGGACACAGAGAACTAAAAATGGATAAAAGCTTTTTTCTTTCGACACGTTTCTATAATTTTCTGTTGAAAATGTTTCCTCTGTGCCGACAGACGTCAATGACTGTCAATCATCCCCCTGTAAGAATGGAGGCACCTGCATCGATGGCATCAACTCATTCAAGTGTGTCTGCCCTGATGGTTGGGAGGGGATGCTGTGTGATGTTGGTGAGTGTGTGTTTGTAYCTGGTTTTAAGTACCTTCTGAGGACTTTTCTGGTATAAGCACCTACCTTGAGGACCAGAACCCAGTCCTAATACGGTGGAACAGCACTGGGTCTTAGGTTTAGGACTAAGATATGAAATGAGTTCAGGTTTGGGTTAGATCTAGGGGGTGGGGTTGTGAGGCAGTGTTGTAAAGTAACAAAGATTTTAGGATAAGTGGTCAGGGCTAGGCTACAAAATTTCCAAAAAATGAATGGAAGTCARTGGAAAGTCCCCACAAGGATAGACATGGGGGGATGCTCTGTGATGTTGCACAAAAACAGCTATAACTCAGTCCATTTTACAGATATGAAGCTGATCTATGGTGTGGTCGTAGTTGAGTGATCACCAACAYRCACTCTGAGCACTAACGGACAAATATTTATAATAAAGCTAACATTTCTTAATGGAATGCATATCATGTCCAACCTTGCAAACCAGAGTTTTAATCAAAGGTCTGATGTGATTTATTAGGTCTAACCTAACATAAGAAGTTAGTAAACAATAAGCAAATATTTTATCGCCCCACCAATTGTGCAAAAAAAAAAGTTGGGACACTGTGTTAATTGTAACAATAAAGACAAATGTGATGATTTGCTAATTTTATAAATTCGTATAGTGTTTACAAGCTTCTGAACTGTAGAACATGTAGAACCCTCCATCAGACCAGTGGAAACATTACTCCCAAACTGGTCTCTTTAAGTCCAGAGTGTTACAGACCTTATTAAGTTAAGCTGTTCAGTTTCTTACTTTCAACATTTGATCTGTTTGCTGTTTCATTGTGGATAAATTATGGTTTTATGAGATTTGAAAATCATTGCAGTTTGTACTTGTTTTGTATGTTTTACAACATCTCAACTTTTTYCTACTTGTAAATAAAAGCAGTATTTTTGACAGCAGATGAAACAAGCACAGAATGAGAAGACATGATGAAAGTGGACGTGAGGTTAGTTGGTAGTTTTCATGTTTGGTGCTTCTGAACCTTTGTGTTGTTGTTTGTTCCAGATGTGAATGAGTGCAGTGGAAACCCATGTCAGAATGACGGGCTGTGTGTGGATCTGCTCAATGACTTCTTCTGCAGCTGTGTGGACAGCTGGAAGGGAAAAACCTGCCACCTACGTGAGTTCAGAGCTGGGAGAACTGGACTCATGGATGCATTTAGTGAAGAGGAATTTCTGAAATCCTCTTTCTAATGAATCTCAGTCAACAAAGAGAAAACTGCTGCAGCTGCAGCATCCTCTTCCACTCTACTCTTTCTTTCTTTCTTTCTTTCTTTCTTTCTTTCTTTCTTTCTTTCTTTCTTTCTTTCTTTCTTTCTTTCTTTCTTTCTTTCTTTCTTTCTTT